>NW_006286675.1:4012929-4013790 GCF_000327345.1 Myotis davidii | reverse complement strand
TTATTGATTTCAAAGAGGAAGGGAGAGTGGGGGGAAAGAGATAGAAACATTGATAAGAGAGAATCTCATCGGCTGCCTCCTGCACACCCTGCACCTGGGATGAAGCCTGCAACCCAGGCATTTGCCCTGACTAGGAATCAAACTGTGACTTCCTGGTTCATAGGTTGACGCTCAACCACTGAGCCACACCGGATGGGCCCTACTCATCCTTTTAACATCAACTCATAAGTCACTCTCTTCAAGGCCTTCCCAGGTATCAAAATACCATAGTAACAGGATATACCTTGACTGCAGGTCATATCACAATACAAGGGAAATCATCACTGGCTTATATGTCTGTCTCACCCAAAGTTCCTTAGGGGCAGTGGCTATTTGAATCTTTGTATCTTTGGCACCCAGCAGAGCCTTAAATGCCAAATGAATAAATGAATTCTGCTAACAAACATACAGTAAGACTTTAACCTTTCCTTTGCAAATCTATGATTTGCCTTTTTATCCTCTAAATGGTACATTTGCAGAAATCTTAAGCAATAGGTTGCTTGGGACAGAGTTTTTTCTTAAAGTTTAAACAGAATTGCTATTTCACACTTTTTAATTTACAAAGAATTATGAGAGAAAAAACGTAGGATTATATAATATAAAAAGATAAATGAATAGGCTGGCTATGACAAAGGCAAAAAGAAAGTATAATTTATCAAATGATGATAAAAGCTAACATGATTCCTACTCGCCCTCTCCCTACCAGTCTTGCTCCTGACTGCAGATCTGAGAGAAGTTTCTAGACAACTTCTAGGTTCCAGAAACAAGACTATTATTGCAAAAAACACCAGAATGTGCTGGGTGTTCTCGTTATAGGGAAAG
>NW_006286675.1:4007437-4012875 GCF_000327345.1 Myotis davidii | reverse complement strand
AATGGTCACAATATTCAATATACTGCCCTTCACCCCCAAGACTGACTGGGAAGGGGTACAGGGAATCTTCTGGTGTAATAAAAATATTCAATGTCTTTGTTGTTGTTTTTAATCCTCACCCGAGGATATTTTTCCAATTTTTTAGGGAGAGTGGAAGAGAGGGAAAGACAGAGAAACACTGATGTGAGAGAAACACATAGATTGGCTGCCTTCTGTATGAGCCCTGACCAGGGCCCAGGCCATGGAAGAGCCTACAACCAAGGTACGTGTCCTTGACTGGAATCAAACCTGGGACCCTTTGGTCCGCAGGCCGATGCTCTATACACAAACTGGCTAGGGCTGTTCAATGTCTTGATTGAAATGTAGGTTACACGGGTGTGGATACATTTGTCAAAACTTATAGAATTCTCACTGTATATAAATTTCACCTAGAAAAAAAGAACCATGCACAATTAAACTCTAGTAAGTAGGTTTCCTTTTTGCAGTAATATGGGATAGAAATTTTGAAACTAATTTCTGTGTAATCTAGTCTTGAACAAGTAAATATCCAGGGTAATGGGAGTCAGGTTTCTCACTGTTGGGGATGTCAGTTATAAATATAGAAAGGGGGAAATTAACTTCACCGAAGGGGTTAACATCATGTGCCTCCTAACACGAGGATGCATCATCACTTCTCTGGTATTCCTGCCAAAAAATCAGAACCTGAACCTAATCATAAGAAAACATTAGGCAAATCCAAATTGAGGTAAATTCTACAAAATAACTGGCAAAATATCAGAATATTGAAGTTAACAAAGACAAAGAAAGGCTAAGAAACTTTTCTAGGTTGAGAGAGCCAAAGAGACATGACAATTAAATGCAATTGCTTGATGCTGAATCAGATCCTGGTCTAGGAGGGAAAACCTATAAAAGACACTACTGGTTCAAATAGCAACATTTTGAAATATAGACTGTGGATTAGAGAATAGTATTATATAAACATTAAATTGCCTGAATTTGATAAGATTATTGTGTTTAGGTAAGAGAATACCCTTGTTCTTAGGAAATACACTGAAGTATGTAATTGTAAATGACCACAATGTCTCCAACTTACTCTCAAAGTTTTAAGAGACAGGAGAGTGGAGGAGCAGGGAGGAAGAGAGCCCACACGCACAAACAGGGGAAAAGGTAAACAATTGGTGAATCTGGGTAAAGGTTATACAGGAATTCCTTGTACTATTCTTGCAACTTAAAATTACATCAAAATAGAAAATTATAAAAAAACCCACCAAAATAAATAAAACCCCCTAACTCCCCCCCCCCCCCCCCAAATATTCAGGTGAAAGGCTAATAACAAGAATACACATATTTGTTTCAAAATGATACTTTTTCCTCGGGTAGTAATTCCACAAAGCTCTAGTTGGCTCTAAATTCCTTTTTAGAACTAAAAAACAACACATGTACCTTCCAATAGGGTTTTTTGAAGTCCCAGTGATCAATGCTGTCATTTTAGAAAGTCTTATAAGGTAATCAACAGAAATTGGAATGAAAGTAACTCCTCACCATTCCCCTCCCTCCAGATTCTTCAATAGCTTTTCTCTAAGACAGAACAATTCACCTGGCTATCTGCCAAGCTACGATCAAACAGGGTAAGAATGATTTACGTGTAGATGATTCCACCTTCCCTGCCATGGAAGCAGAGAACTGTGTTCTTCCACACCTCAGGCCTTATAAAAGGTGTACACACACACACACACACACACACACACACACACACACACACACAAACAAGAACATTATTATTTAGCTGAGCTTATTCACCTCCCCAATCTTTCTGTATTTGTGGTTAAATCAAGATAAGTATAGCCTCAGTTCTAGGGGGAAAAAAACCTGAAAACTACCAAAGGAAAAAATTACTTCATAGATGTCAAAGGAGAATTTTTCAAAAGTCATTTTTAGCCCCCGAAAATCTTTTTGAAACAATAACAACTATTATATGACTCAGTATAAAAATATTATGCTAACTATGCATTAAGAAAAATTCACATGCACAAAGACGAAAACGTAATTGGATCTGTCATTTCCATGTATTAATGTTGGGTTTGCAGATAATAGAGAATGACGTTCTCCCATGCGAATAAAGAAGTTAGCCGAGTAAGTAAATGCTGTGTTTCTACTGTAAGGAAATACGTGTACCAATGAAGCAACCTTTCCAGCACAAAAGAAATTTAATACCTGACCACATGAAAAGTGATCGCTATGGGAATAGCACAGCTGTTAAAATCCAAGTCAGTTTGTATTAAATCGTCCAGCATGTTTATGCAAAGTAGGGCTCTAAGAATGACCACCAAAGGAAACAATTTGCTAACAAAAAAGTGGTACATATATTTAATGCAATGCTTACAATAAGTGTGAAAACAAAATGCAAAGCTATTCTCTCAGAAAATATAAGGGACCTCAGTTAGCTGGTATGCTTGTGATTCTTTTATAAACAGTATCTCAGGAGCTAACTTAATTAGAAATAGAACAAGAAAGAATGAATGTTTGCATTTCATTTAGAGAGCCCAATTATCTTTATTTCATTGATTAGCCAGATCTATATA
Organism: Myotis davidii; assembly: GCF_000327345.1. Taxonomy (NCBI): domain Eukaryota; kingdom Metazoa; phylum Chordata; class Mammalia; order Chiroptera; family Vespertilionidae; genus Myotis; species Myotis davidii. The sequence continues at coordinate 4,010,293 of NW_006286675.1, read as the reverse complement.
AAGCCACAGAACTGGCACCAGTGCCAAATGATTTCTGTATGAAAATTAATACTATTGCCAAATTATTTTGAGACCAATTAGCTCAGTCATTCAAAGAAAAGAAATGTGCTCCATTAAAAAGCATATAATCCTAAAACTTGCATTTCTGAAGACAGACGCACACACAGACATCCCTGTAGTCTTGACTTGAGCAGATATGATACCTTAAAGAAACTACAGAAAGAATGTGCTCATGAGTAACTACTGACAAATGGTATGCTTTAAATCTCAACACAGACACTTGATAAAGCAGGAGCTTAGTTTACATTTGAAGAAAAAAGTTACTCTAATTTTCTGAGCACCTAAAATGAACCAAATTTATCAACACTGTTGTCAAATCTGAGTTAACTTTTTAGAGAAACTGGTCAGGATTGTTCTTCTCGTAAGATATGACCCAAATGAAGTTTTCAAAGAAGGTCTGTCAACTCAGAGTGGAGAGAATTTCTCTAGAACTTAATCCCTTCTATACTGCCAGATGTAGGCTACTCAGCAAAGAAGTCCCAAATTACAACTGAGAGGCCAGAGTTTGGGATTAATGACCCCAACACTATTTTGTATAATACCTGAATGTGAAAGTTTTATTTAAAAAATCATAAGTTAAATCATTGGATATTAGAGGCTTAAAGAGACATTCAAAAGGAAATTAGCTATAACACACAGCATACATGTAAAAATAACTCAGACTACCTCAAAGCCTATTTAAAAATGAGATGCCATCACTGTAGTTTTGAGATATATCAGCCGTTTCCTATTACAATGGAGGACATACCAGCTCTATTTTTAGAGCCTCTGGAAAGATCAAAGCTGAACTTTTATTGGCTCGCCTTCCAGGCCCCTAATTTCCATTTACTCTTCCTTGTCATTATATAGCTCTCCAAAACACACACCACCAGGCTGCCCAGTATCCGCCATTCTCTGAGAAACACTTAAAAGTTGCTCTATGATGTAACACACAGGCACAGACAACAGTGTGGTAATAGCCAGAGGGAAAGTGGGGTGGGGGTAGGTGGAGGTGGGATGGGGACAGAAAAGACTTTGCTTGGGGCAATGATGCATGGTGCAGTGAGCAGATGGTGTTTTATTGAGTAGTACACTTGAAACCTATATGGTTTTGTGAACCAATGTCACCCCTTCAAATTCAATTTAAAAAAAAAAAAAGTTGAGACAAAAGGAAAAAAACGTTGCTCTATGATAGTCAATGGGAGGGAGGAAGCCTCTGGGGGAGAACAAAGACTAGTAGAAGATCAAGTTCAAGCCAAAATTACCAGATCCAAGTACTGATACAGAACTAAAATATCTAATTCCGTCTCTCTCTATACACATACACTATAAATTAAATTGTCTCAGGCTGGTTACTCTGAGAATGAACACATATAACTGAAAACTCCTTTCTGGTTTTTTAGACTCTCACCTCTTCCCCAGAAAGCCCTCAGTTGGTTTGAATGCCTCTGATCGGTAAGGCTGATGGGCTTATTTTAAAAGACAAGTCCTTTAAATGCAGAATGACTTACTTTGGAAGAACAAGCTGTACATTTGTCAAATGCCAGGCTGACAGGAAGGACATTATCAAATCTTGACAGAAATCCCCGGATCTAAAAACAAACAAAACAAAAACATTCATATCAAGCTCGGAATGACCACACCTGTAAAATACATGTGTGGTTTCAGACAAGCTGGAAACAATTCATGTGATGGTCTTGACACAGATTACTAGCAAAAATGAAGTTCAGCATGACTATACTATATAGTCAGTGTGAGGAAGAACTATATTAGGGCCTTTATCCCATTACGAACCAGGGCCTACAGCTTTTCACATATTTGAGACTTAAAAACATAATTGACTCCAAAATACAAAAAGAAAGCTATAAAATCTAAAGTTCCATTTTTATAAATGTTTTCAAAAACATAACAGATCAACTAGTTCATTATGACAACTCTCATATGTAAGTCATAGTAAATATGAAGTGTGTATTTCTAGGATATGATATTGGGTGAGGTCCCACAAGGAAAGAAGGCCTGGAGACTATAAAAGACAAACACAGTCCTAAATATATAGTTATTTGCTTGACTTAGAACTCATAGGGATACAATGCAAAACATCACCAAATGTATGGGGAAACAGCGCCACCTTGAGCACAAACTTTTGGACTACAACCGATTTCCATTTACTGCAGTGGTTCTCAACCTCGGCTGCACGTTAGAATCACCTGGGAATCTTTTAAAAATCCTGATTTCTGGGCCTCATCCTCCGGAAATTCTGTTTCTTTGTAGGATGAGGCTCAGAAATCAGGATTTTTAAAAGATTCCCAGGTGATTCTAACGTGCAGCCGAGGTTGAGAACCACTAATTTACTGAGTATCAGCCACAACCAGGTTTCACAAAGTTTAAGTAATTTATTCAGAACATTATACCTCTAGAACTATACTTACACAAAATGGGGAGTTTTAAACTGTTGTATATATCATTAAAATATTATCACTAAAATATGCACGGCAAACTCTCCAGTCTCCAAAGGTGAAGCAACGTAGGTCAGGAAAACAAAGTGACAGCTAAGATTCAAAAGTAGCCCTCCTGGAAAGCAGGTGAGGGGTAGGTAGAGGTGAGCAAATTGAGGGGAGGGGACGAAAAGAGACTTTGCTTAGGGTGATGGGCACACGATGCAGCCTACAGATGATGTTTTGAGTTGTTCACTTGAAACCCGTATGGTTTTGTGAACCAATTATCATCCCAATAAATTCAATGAAAGAAACAAAGTTGCCTTCCCTGACTCTACACCCGGCCAGGGCCTGAGCCCCTATCCTCCTGGTTCTATCCCTC
>NW_006286675.1:3985386-4007381 GCF_000327345.1 Myotis davidii | reverse complement strand
CTTTCCCCTTCTCTCAGGATATCACAGCATTAGTCTTCAATATGAGGTCTCAACACAAACTTAACTTGTGTAGCGTAAAAGAACCAACCCATACACCAGGGTCATATTTAGCCACCCTACCAACACTCCCCGCAAAACACACAGAGCCTGACTGACTCTTTAGCAGCGGTTCTCAACCTGTGGGTCGCAACCCCTTTGGGGGTCGAACAACCCTTTCACAGGGGTCGCCTAAGACCATCGGAAAACACATATATAATTACATATTGTTTTTGTGATTAATCACTACGCTTTAATTATGTTCAATTTGTAACAATGAAAATACATCCTGCATATCAGATATTTACATTACGATTCATAACAGTAGCAACATTACAGTTATAAAGTAGCAACGAAAATAATTTTACGGTTGGGGGTCACTATAACATGAGGAAGTGTATTAAAGGGTCGCGGCATTAGGAAGGTTGAGAACCATTGCTTTAAAGAGACAGGCTTCCTTCTGAATTTGGGTAACTCTATCTGTATACCCACGGCAGCTAACAGTAACTACATGTGCATACTGAAAAATCTAACCTTGAAAAAATACCTGTAGCCATCTTTTAAATGTCCTTATCAATGTAATCCAAAAACAAAAGTGTTTGGTAGAAATGATAATTCATATAGTTGGGAAAATTTAGATAACCTCATCTTGAATCTCTGAAAGGTTGACAATCTTTTAGTTCCCTATGTCTCAGGAATGTGGTGGCCACTTATAATGCAGTACTTGAAGCACAGTCATGGTCTTAAGTTTGCTATTCGGGACATCAAAACAGAAGACATCAAACTGGCAGAGAAGACTTTAATGGCAAGACACAAATGGGAATGCTGAGATCCTCATGAGATCTGGAAGTTAAAGGCTTGAAAGAATTTTCATTTAATACAAAATTTACCTGGAAAAAATTTTATCATTAGTAGCATATTGACACCGTCTATATGGTATCATGGAAAGATTTCTTCATTCTCTTGTCTTTATATAGCCAATATCAAACTTTCTTTCTGTTATATTAAAAAAATACTGGTAATTTTCTCTAAATTGTCTCATGTTTGGAGATGGGGAGGGAAAGCTGAAGGGAAGGGAGACAGAAGACCCAGTTAGGAACAAAAGAGAGAAAAAGGAAAGGGAGGAAGGAAAGAAAACAAAAACAATAACACAGATGGCGAGCCATAGAAGAAAAAGGAGCTGAATTGAATGGGTGGGCCAAGCAATTGTTTAATAAGCCAGACAGCTCTTTACTAGGAAACTGTGATTCATTTTCCCAGGAAATGAAGTAGAGTAACAAGTGCGTGTGAGGCTTTTCAGATTCATCAAGTTGGTATCAGAAGATCCAGAACTCTAATCGAAGTAATTCCAATTTTAGGTAATTTAAAAGAGGAAAGCCTTCTTCCCAAACCAATGTCAACAGACTCCTAATGGGTATCTTCACAGGTGAGCTCTCTCCCTTCCATTTAATGTAACATTCTGCTGTTGATTAATTTTTCTAATATAAAGCTCTGAGATGTGTCAAATTTTTAAAAATACAATGGAACCTCACCGAATCATTTTTTCTTATTAGAAATAATGTAAATTAATTCACATCAGTTCCAGACCCCCAAATAATTCCATTTTAACCTTTCTTATATATAGTACATGTCTATTGTACTGTTTAATCTATAAACTTTAAAAACAAAACAGACATGAAATGTTAATGAAAATTTAACAAAAAGGAAAGAAAATATACAATAAAAAATGAAAATTTAATAATTATAAGCACCAACAAAAGCAAAAAGACATGAAAATATTCACAGTACAATATCCTGAGATTTTAACTGTGGTAAACCAACTCATATTCACTCATTCTCTCCTTTGTCACCTGAGAGATGCATGACTGATCATACTGATATCAGCATGAAAGGGTTGCCAGGTTAAGAAGTGAATTGTTAGAGAGGGAGCTATTTGAGAAAAGAGGTTCCACTGTATATGTTTTTATTGATTTTAGAGAGGAAGGGACAGGGAAGGAGAAACAGATACATTGATGAGAGAGAGAGACATAGATCCGCTGCTTCCTGCACACCCTCTACTGGGGATCGAGCCCATTAAGTAACCCAGGCATGTGCCCTGACCTGGAATAGAACCAGGGAACTTTTGGTTCATGGGTCAATGCTCAACCACTGAGCCATACAGGCCAGGAAGGTGTGTCATTTTTAATCAAGTTCCTGAAGCTAATCAAATTCAGCAGAGAATTCCTTATTCTGGCATTTAAGATTCCCCCTAATCTGGGCCCAACCAGCCCTTCTAATTATGTCTTGGATTAAATCTTTTCACAGGCCCCATACAAATGCTAAGCTGAACTACAACATCCATTCCAAAGACATTCCCGGATTTCATAGTTTGTCTCATGCTAAATTCTGGGACTCAGAATTCTTCCTTTTGGAAATAACTACATATCCAAATCTTTATCTTCCTTAAAAGTCATTCAACTCAAACACACTTCTTTCATAAACCTTTAACCTACCACCCACTTAGAAATAATGTTTCTATCATCTGAAATTCCTCTTTTTGGCATTTACCATCAAAAATACCTTGTGTAATAGGTGTTTTTTTAAATTACAGATTTATTAAAATATAATTAATGCAGTGGTCTCAACCTTCTGGCCCTTTAAATACAGTTCCTCATGTTGTGACCCAACCATAAAATTATTTTCGTTGCTACTTCATAACTGTAATGTTGCTACTGTTATGAATCGTAATGTAAATATCTGATATGCAGGATGGTCTTAGGCGACCCCTGTGAAAGGGTCGTTCGACTGCCAAAGGGGTCGCGACCCACAGGTTGAGAACCACTGAATTAATGTAACATAAAATTTGTCTTTTTAAAGCATACAATTCAGTGGCTTTTATATATTTATGGAGGTGTATGACCATCACCAGTATCTATTTTCTGAATATTTTCATTACCCCAAAAAGAAACCTAGAACTCATAAGCAATCAGTCCCCATTCTCCACATTTTACAGCACTTGCCAATTAATCTGCCTTCTATGTCTATTAATTTGCCTATTTTGCTTATTCCCTATAAAGGGAATCATACAAGACTGTCTTCTTTCACTAAGCATAATGTTTTTACCCATATTGCATCATGTACCTGTACTTCATTCCTTTTTATTGTCAAACAATATTCCACTGTATAGATATACCATTTTGTTTATCCAGCCATCAGTTGATAGGCCTTTCTTTACACAGAGTGGAATCAATGTGTCAGATGGTAACTATATGCTTAATATATTGAGGAACTGCTATACTGTTTTCCAAAGTGACATTCCTGCCAGCAAGGTATGAGGTTCCCAATTTCTCCACCTTCTTGTCAATACTTATTGCCTTTTAAAAAAAATCATTATTATAGTCATTCCAGTGACTGTAAAGTGATATCTCACTGTGGGTTTTATTTGCATTTCTCTAATGATTACTAATTTTGAGCATTTTCCTATGTGCTTCTTGACTGTTTGTATATCTTCTTTGGAGAAATGTCTGTTCAAATTACTTGCCAAATTTTAATCTGGGTTTTCTATTTATTGTTAATTTGAAGAGCTCTCTCTATATTTTGGATACAAGTTTCTTATCAGATATATGATTTGCAAATATTTTCTCCCATTCTGTAGGTTTCTTTTCACTTTCCTGATGATGTTCTTTGAAGCACAAAACTTTATTTTCATGAAGTCTTGTTTATTTTTTCTTCTGTTGCTTGGTCTTTTGGTGCCATATATAAGAAATCATTGTGTAATAAAGATCATGAAGATTTATTATGCTTACTTCAAGTCTTACGGTTTTAGCTCTTACATTTAGGTTTGTCTTCCATTTTGAGTTCATTTTTTAAAATATGTTTTTTATTGATGTGTTCAACCATTGAGCCACATCAGCTGGGTGAGTTCATTTTTGTATATGGTGCAAGGTAAAGGTTGAAAATCCCTACTTTGCATGTGGGAATCCAATTGTCCCAACCCTTTTTTGGAAAGACTCTTCTCCTCCCCTCCACCCCCCCGAACTATCAGCAAATGACCATAAATGTAAGGGTTCATTTCTGGACTCTCAATTCTATTCTGTTGATCTATCTGACTATCCTATGATAGCACTACACTGTCTTGACTACTGTAGCTTTACAGTAAGTTTTGAAACTGGGAAGTGTGAGTCTTCCGACTTTATTCTTTCCCCCCCCAAGATTATTTTGGCTATTCTGGGTCCTTTGCTTTTCCATATGAATTTAGGATCAACCTGTGTGCTATAGTTATTTTTTAAAAATTACTTATCTCTCTTGTTTTTAGAGGGCAAGACACAGGTTGCAATATTCGCATTTGCCCACAGCACAGTGACTGGCTCATAAAAGATACTCAATATCATTCATTATGAAATGATATAAACACCAACACCCCAAAGCTTACCAAATTATTAATATCTAAACTCTACAGAGAAAACACAAAAAAACCCCTCCAATTTACCACCATCCAGGCAATTTGAAGGCCTTCCCCAACAATGTTTAAATCCTCACTATTACAAAGGCACTGAGCTTCCACAACAGGACCTACATTCCCTCAATCTTACAAGAAATGCGTAAAAGCTAAAGAGCAGAGGTTGTTACTTAAAATTTTAGCACCTTCCTTAGACATCCCAGAGAAATCCAAAATCCAGGTTTCATAGGCAATCTTAATAAACATATTCACACCAATTTAGAGAGGACAGACCCCGATTCATAATCACAAAAATTCTAAGAATTTGTCCCTTACTTGGAGAAAACTTCATCATCACCTTCCTACTTAGAAGTGTACGAAGTATGTAAAGCAGTGGTTCTCAACCTTGGCTGCACCCCATAACAAAGAAACAGAATTTCCGGAGGATGAGGCCCAGAAATCAGGATTTTAAAGATTCCCAGGTGATTCTAATGTGCAGCCAAGGTTGGGAACCACTGAAGTAAAGCAATATGCTCCTTCAGTACTTTTCTGAACTTGCCTGATAAGAATCGCCTGGAACTTGATTCCAAAGGTCTGGGGTAAGGCCTGAGAATCTGTATGTTTCACAGGAGCCCCAGGGGATTCTCATCAGGCAAGCATGTGAAACAAATGCTTTTAGTTACCAACCTTATTTACACCTTTCTGTTCTTTGAAACAGATGGAAGTAGTTAGCAAGCCTCTCTTTCTTTCCCCATTTTGTAGAAATAGTACCACCACTCCCACCTAATTTAGGCTCCATCTAAATTAACATTTAATGAAAAGGCTTTACAAATGATATTAAAGTTATTTCTCCCTTCATGTAGGAACTAAGGGTTCTTGACATTGCTCAAAGTAAATTCTCTAACTTTTGGGATTGCAGACAGCTTACTCTAAACTCTTATTCTATTACTAATATTTGCTGCAATCTTTCCTTAGAGGAAGTAGATATTAAACAGCTATTTAAAAAATTTAACTCTACCTATAATAAAAACAACACATGACAGAAAACAAAAGAGCAAACAAAAAAATAACCCGTATTCCCATAGCATATTAACTACACTTTTCCTTTTTTTAAGTGAAATATTTAACTTCCTTTGAAATGGCCTCTTTGGAATACTGGCTTCTCAATCTCCCCACTCTGGAGTGAGAGAAAAGCTGCCTATTTCACAAACACACATGCCTCTCTACCTAGCTTTTGGAAAGTAAGAGGGATTCCTTAGGAGGGTCAAACATTGCCTGCCTAACTAAACATTTTATTCATTTTAAAAAATGTAGATTAAGTTATTTTCTCTTAATACAGAAAATAAAAAATTAAAATGGCCCATATGAAAATCTAACCAGTGGTTGCCTGGGGCCGAGAGTGGGGATATTACCTTGGAAGAGGCACAAAGGACATTTTGGGGGTGATTGGGAATGTTCTAGATCTTGTTTGTGGTGGTGGTGATTATATACGAGTGTATACTTGTCAAAACTCATTAAAATGCACACTTAAAATGGGTGCATTTTATTGTATATAAATTATACCTCCAAAAAGGTGATGTAAAAAAAAAAATCTTCATTAACATTTTCAAAACCGTACAGAAAAGTACAAATGGAAGTATAGGTCTCAACTGCCCCCAACCCCTCTTCCCCAAAATAATCAACATCAGTTTCCTGTGTAGCCTTCTAGGAAAAAAATACTTTGTGTCTAAAACTACTCTACAATATGTGCTACCATTTGAATACTTAAAAACCCACCTGGGAATGACAGACTTAGAAGAAATATAATTAGCTGTAGATTCTTGACTCCCTTACCTCTCAGCACCCCAGGACCACAAAGGACAAAAGCAGCTTGAACTGAAATCTCCATTGTCAGGCATCCATGAGGCACTTGGTGATATCTGCATTGGGCTAACAGGGCCTTATAAACAGGACATGCTCTTCTCACCAGGATAAGTAAAAACACCGCAGAAAGGAAAAAGCATCAGAGCAGGGACTTTAAATGCTCGTTCGGCCTCACTTCCATGGTGTTCTGAGCAGGATGGGGGGTAGATCGGCCTGAATTTAACACACACACCTTTGTGCATCTAATTAGCATCCAAAGGCTCACAAGCAGGAACACCTGCTTGGGATAGGGGGAGGGGAAGAGGGAGGGCGGGGGTAGCATTGGTGGGAGCACACAACTCAAAGGCATGTTCAAAGAGCAGAATTTGGTCTGTGTTACCTCGACAAGTTACGTACTTTGTCCCATAGGATGCTACCAAAAAAAGCCATTTTTATAGACTGAAGCTGTGGTTCTCAAATACCGAAGGTCACTTCATGAATCTGGGCTGGAAAATGTGTATTGTGAAATGGCTACCGAGGTGATTCTGATACACAGCCAGATGTGGGAGCCCCTGGATCAGGCTGTCTTCCACTTAATGCCTTAAGACGTTAAATTAATTCTATACCCAGATCCACTCATACTGCCTCCAGTCTATTCTCCGTGCAGCACCCAAACCTTATCATGACTTAATTTATAATTTCTCAACGGCTTTCTGTTGCCCCTGGGTTGAAGGTTCAAACCTTTAAAATGGCCTATGAGATCCTGCCTGCCTCTCCTCCTCCACTGTCTCACCCCCCACCCCCCAACTCTCTTTTACAGATACACTGGCCACCTTTTGGAGTTTCCAAATCACTGAGCACCCTTCTCACCCATCTTCTCTGCCTCTCCTATGCCTCCCAGAAAGTGCTTATTCCTCTCCCTCTTTCCTTCCACATAAACAACTGCTCCCTCCTAACTGTGGCAGGAAGGCATGCCTAGAATAATGTGGAAAATGATGGTCTGGAGGAGGAAGGGGAGCACTGACATTTATTAAGTGCCATTCCTGTGCCTAGTGCTCTTGGGTGTTTTCCTATGCTCCTCACTACTATCCAGTGCCCTCCCCCACATTCCAGATAAGAAATCAAGGTTCAGTGAGGTGGAATGGTTTGCCCAAGGTTCTACAACTCCCAAGTAGCAAAGCCAGGATACTCAGTTCTGTTATTTCTGGCTCCAAAGTCTGGGAGATGAAAGCAAGGAGGAGTTAAAGAAAGAAAGAAGAAAAAAAAAAGAGAAGGCCAGAGAAATTTAAAAACAAACACCAAAACACACAAAAAAACACCCAGAACGAAAAACTCAGCATCTAGATGGCTGCTATCAGAGCCTGGGAGGATTAAGTTATCTTCAGTGGATTATGCCCAGCTGGATACAAAATGAACCGATCAGGAATAGAAGGGGTCCCTTCCATGCTGCTGTTAGCACCTCAGCTGAGTAAAATCAACTGGAGCCCCAAGCCTGCCTCTCCTTGATGGGAAGTGATGATCCAAAGCCCAGAAACAGCCATCTGAGAAGGCACAGTTGCAACCACAACTGGAATCTACTGCTTTAATTCACACAAGTTTCTAGCAGGCTTGGCAATATTTCCTGAGCTTGGAGTTTGCATAAATAAAAACGGACTCCAAACCCCAGATCACTGTTGGATGTTGAAAAGAGTCTTAATCAAATTCAATGCCAAAATGGAGAGTTTAGCAACTGCAAAACCCTACGCACACCACAGTGGTCTTTGTTTCGGACAACAGCTTCAGCTACTACTACTGGCCCACCTCTCATCTAACTGGAGTCTCCATGGGGCAGAAGTAAGCTGGAAATGAGCCAGTGTCATCATTAGAAAAGTTCTGCATAATGGAACTAATCCTGCCAACTGTTCCCTACTCACTCACTGCTTCCAGAGTTTTATGAGATTATTTGTAATTTAATTTTTAGGAGAGTAGATAAGCTCCCACTTTACCATTTTAATTAAAAGTGAAAGGGGAAGATAAAACCAACATCTACAAGTGTCTCTTATGTGCTCAGAACTGTGCTAGCGCTTAGTAAATGTCATATAATTTATTCTGTACATGAATCCCAGGAGTTTATTATATTACTAGAAGCCGGGTGAATGACATTCGTGCACTCGGGGGCAGGAGGGGTGTTGTACCTCAGCCCAGCCTGTGTCCTTTCAGAGTCCAGGAGCTCTCAGGGGATGTCCGACTGACGGCTTAGGCCAGCTCCCTGCAGTTGGACATCCTTAGTGCTGCTGAGGAGGCTGGAGAGGCTCCCACCACCGCCACTGTGCTCGCCAGCTGTCAGCCCAGCTTGTGGCTGAGCAGCGCTTCATAGCAACTGGTCTTTCCGCCGTTCAGTTGATTTGCATATTATCCTTTTATTACATAGGAATATCCCCATTTTACTGATGTAAGATATGAAGTTCAGAGAGGTCACACAAATACAAGTGGCAAGAGCTGCTTCAAATTCTTTTGTAAAATGAGCTAATGAATGAATGGGTGAAAATAAGATTAAGAGGCAAAGTTGGGATTCTAATCAGATCTGAATGACCATACATAGCCTTCTGACTGGCTTGCATGTGGGACCTCTCAAACAGGACAGCCTCATCAGGGAGCAGAACTCCTGGGGCATAAGTAACATCCTTCAACTGATAAACTTATACCCAAGTTCTCTTGGGATGAGATGCTACCTGAGATGCTTCTGAACTCTGACACTATCTGTATTTTATCCTCTCCTTTGTGTACCAAGGAAAGGGAATCCCCCTCTTATTCTAGGGTCTCACACAGGAAGCCCAGATACTGCTGGTCTTGTACCCACATCCTCATTCAGGTGCCACCCCACTGGAACAGATTCCACCACATCCAAATGGGTACATCTAACACCTCAGATGACTCCAAAAGTAAATGGAACTAAACACTGGGTGATCCTGTGCCAACTACTTAACCTCTCTGAGCTGAGTGGTGCTTGGCACAGAGTCAGTGTTTGGGGATCATTTGTAGAAGGGATTGAATGGAGGGAGGGAGGATGAGTAGGTTATAAACCACAACAGCTGATATGGTGAAACAGCAGACATTTGGACTGTCCACTTTTCTTGCCATTTCCAGTTATCAATCTGAGAAGTATAGAACCAGAAGAGGAAGGAGATTTCTTTTCTTGGGCTATAACTCAGGAAATACGCTCATATCACTTATGTTTTTAACCTTCTTTCTCAGTAGGCAGTCTGCCCATATCCCTAAACACACACTGAGATAAGCATTTCTTGAGCACAGTAAAGAGAACTTATTAAAAGATAAAGGCCTGAGGATTTGTGGGGCACAGCCTCTGCAGAGAGGTCAAATAACTAGTCCAAGGCCTGCCTAGAGAGACCAAGCTCTATCTCAGCATTTGCCTCCTTAGAGATTTCCCAGGCCAGGTCCCTCCCAGGGTCCTGTCCTAGTTTGGGCTTTGTTCTACTTTTCTGAAAGTAACTAAAAGCAAGAATTCAAGAGCCTGAGAGAATCATGGGGTTGGCAAGTCCAAACCCCAAGGAAGAACATACACATTCAGGGTCTTTATTCATCAGTACTTGAGAACCAAGAGTGCATTCACCCAAAGACAAAAGACGTGCACTGCCTAGTCCACAAATGGGATAAGACCAGGACTGCAATATTAATGACCAGGGTGTTTGAATGACTGTTGCACTGCCACCTTGTTATTCATTCGTTAATGGATGTCCAGCCAAATGATCAGCAGCTTCATAAGGGACAACTTCTGTCACATTCAGAATCTCTCGCCAGCATGCAAATCAACTTCCTGGAGGTATCAGGAATGGCTTATCCATTTTATAGCTCCTGAACTGTGCCTCTCACCAAAGAACTAAGAAAAAGAGTCTGGCCTCACAGTACTCAGCCACCACCCCAAGAGCCAGGAAAAGACCTTTTTTAAAAAAATAAAATATCCCACTTGACGGGCCATAGAGGAAATAATACTGTGCTACAATCTACAATAAAAAGTTCTCTCTAGAAAAGAATTCAGATTCCAAAGAGTATATACTATATGATTTCACTTATAGAAAGTCCAAAATTAGACAAAAGTCTCCCGTGGTGTGGAGTTAAGAGATGCTTGCCTCTGTGTAGGAAGGAGGCACTAATAAGCGCGAGGGGGGCTTTGGGAATGCCTGATAACCTTTATTTTTATCTGTCTGCTGGGTGCATGAGTGTTTGCTTTATAATAAAGCTGTAAACGTAAGGATTTGTGTGATTCTCTATGTCTTTTACACATCAATAAAATGACAAATTAAAAAATCACTCTTTGTAGACAGAAAGTGGCTTATACTTACTACTGCCTGCTTACAGAATCCCGTTCATGTATACTGTGCCAGAGACTTTAAAAAAGAACAAACCTATAAGCCTATTTTCTCACCTTCAAATGGTTTTTTTATGGTTTTCAAATTGAGTAAGAGGGGCTTTTTTTTTTTTCCAGGTTGACTCTCACTGAATTTCAGGGCCTAATCAAGCCTCTTTTTGCACTTGGTCAATCTCTGGATGGGCTAAATTCTGGCTATGGTCCCACAAAGAGATCAACAAAGTAATCTTTAAGCCTCCCAGGTCAGGGACGGAGGAGAGCAGACACAATGAGTGCAGGCTACTTAGGCATCTTCCCCCAGATTACACAATGAGTTTCTGGTTGGGGGCCCTGTGATGCTCTGTCCAAGGACTATCACTTTCCTACTACAGCTCCTTCCACGGGTCAACTGATAAACACTCTCCTCTGGGAACTGAGGAAAATGAGCCCAGGAAACATCACTGGGCACTCTCTATATAGAGCAGACAAGCGGCTGACAGGATTCCTCTCCGACAGGAAACCATTAGTCTCGGAGAGCCAGGAAGAGGACGAGGGAAATGCTGAGTCTGCAACAGGGCATTGCAACACAGCCCCGCGCTTTTGTGGAAAGGATGTTCTCCTAACCCAAACACAGCTGCATAAATGGACTCCACTTAAAAACACACACAAAAGAAATGTAAAGCCTATAAATAGGGAACACACAACCCTGCTTAATAATTTTCAAGTTCTTTCTCCACTTTCTTTTTTAGAAAGTAGCTAAAAATAAAGGCTCAAAATTTGAAATAATGTAAACAAGTAATTCTCTCTCTCTCTCTCTCTCTCTCTCACACACACACACACACACACACACAAACACTGCGCTTTCCCCATATATGGCTGCATTACTCTTTAGCCTTTGAAAAGGCCAAATGAAGAGATGACCAACAACCAAAATAATCCTTCAGACATTTGAAAATCAAGAGAAAGAACTAGAAGAGTTGATGATTGACAAACAATTGCAAGGCTCAATGGGAGTAAATAACACGGAGAGGGATTAGTTGCCATAGTACTTTAAAAACATGGGCACATGCATTTTGACACTGGACCCCTTGGATAAAGGGACTGTTTTGCCCTCTGGCCTCAGCACTGAGAAAACTACAACTGTGGTAATTTAACATAAAGGACTTAAAGAAGGAAACCAGTGCAGGGGCATGACTGAAAATTTAATTAAGGCCCCTTTCAGTATGCAAACTGTAATGGAGATGAGGGCACATCTCAAGGTCAGAAGAAAGAGGAGACATGCAAAAGAGGAGAGCGTGGGGATTCAAATGAAAGGACAGTGTGAGGAGCAGAGGTTGGCTCTGAAAGACCGCTTCCTCACGATGGAAGGTTATTATGGTGTCTGTTGGGTCCTATGGAAATGTTTCCGTAGAAAAGATTAACACATTCATGTCAAATAAATGCCACCTTTGTGAGGCAGGGTGGAGAGGTCACACTGCACAGTGTCTTCTGGTTTACAAAGCCTTGTTATAGACAATCCTGGACACAAGGTAAAGCACCTGCTTTTACTGATATGGAAACTGAGGCTCAGGGATGGTTAGGAAACTAACACAGGTCTACAGAGGGTGACTTCATGCAAGAGGGCTGCAGTAGCGATTTGAAGCTAACTCTTCCAATATGCAGGTCAGGAAATCTCTGAAAGAGTACTGGTCAGAGTGCCAAGTTTAGGTCTGGATTGCAGCTTGTCCACCATCTCACTCTATGACTGTGGACAAGTAATTTTCCCTCTCCGATTCTCATCTTTAACTGGAAAATGATAGGGCTGTCCCAGATGAGAGAGGTGAGCAGAGGGGATGCAGAGAGAGAGATAGACCCTGCTCCCTGCACAGATCTGCAAGTCTGTCCTCGAAAATTCTCAGACAAGACCCTCAGACACTATCACCGCTTCATGCACAAAGACCGCCTGCCTGTTATAAACTGACTGCACACATGAAACCTAGAGAAATGATTTTCAAAACTTAAGACTAGAAAACCTCTTCATTCCTCCAAACATAAAATAAGAGAATTACTAAAAAGGCAAGATGAATTCTAAATTTTCATTCCACTACTTTTTTTCTTTTTTGCTCTCAGTGGACCTTTCTTGGATGCTTCAGATTCTTTTCCTGAAAATACAACTCACTTTTTGTTGATGCTGCACATTTCCTAAACATGCCTATAAAAGCTTTGTATTTGGACAGGGCATTAATAATAACAAACAACAGCGACAAACATAGCAGGCATATTTACTGAGGGGCTATGACAGGCACTCACTGTTGCTGAGTCCTTTCTATGTATCATCCTTTATCTCTACAATGAGGTAGATACTACTGTCTCCATTTTATAGATAAGAAAACTAAGGCTCACAGAAGTTTAGTGACTTGACCAAGGAAGACCATCTTAATAACTGCAGGGCTATTATTTAAACCTCTGTCTGGCTGATTCCAACGCCCATTCTTTCTTTTTCTCCTCTATTATGAGACTGCTAACCAACATGCTAAATGCATCTAAGACTCTGGTAATGCTGTTTGTTCATGATTTCATTTTGTCACCATCTGCAGAATGGGATACTTTCCTAGTGGTCATAAAGCACTCTCGCTGAAATCCCAGGGAGGTGGAGGGTAAGTAGGGTGAAGAAGAGATGGATTGGGCTGATGACATGTAAAGTGACCCTAAATACTTTTCCCCTGAGATCAGGTCCAGAATTGTGATTTCATTTCCAAATCACTAACCTGGTGAGGTACAAGCCCAAGAGAGGTTGGAGGCTCGTTCATGCGGTCGTCACTGCTGCTGGCAATGGCGTAGCCCCTGAGAAAAGGAAATGATTAGAGAAGCTCATTTAATAAAGGTTTATGTTTAACACATGTGAGGGTGATCTGGAGGCAGTCCATGTAAGATTTGTAAGGATAACCAAAGGCCCCTTGCTAGGCAGCATAGAACTGATTTCCCTTGCAGGGAAGGCAGAACAGTACTAAAAAATGCTTGAGTTTTGGAATCAGAAAGACTAGAAGTTTGTTTAACTTCTCTGTGTTTCAGGTCTATCACCTATAAAACAGGAATAATATGGTTGTGAGAAATAAATGAGAAATAAGTTAGATAAATTGCTGAGCACCATTTTTGGTTACGATATCTTGCTTATTCTGAGACAGTCTTAAAAAACGCCACAGCACATTTTCATATTGGAATTTGAAATGAAAAACGTTTCAACCATAACTTCTTGAGCTGATGTAAATGCTACCAAAATGCAGGAAGGAGAAAGAAGAGTGAGGAAGTAATTGGGCAGAAGAACGAGTACATTCCTTCCTGAACAATGATGTGTTTGCTTACAGCACAGAAGACATGCGACACAGGACCTGGTTTCAGCCCACAACCAGTGAAAACATGGCAGACAGAGGGGTCAGTGTCAGGAAATCCTAGAATCAGCTCTCCAAGATTTTCTCCTAGATACTTCCTGTCAGGAAGCCACTTCTTTCTCTTTAAAATTATTTTTTAAAATTAATTCAATTTTGCCTCACTTTATTACAAGATGAATTAATTCTATTGTTAAGTCATAAAGTAAGATCTTTCCTTGCTTGGAGAAGGTAGAGGTCCAGATTACAATTGTGCTAATTTTTGTATCTTTAATATAAAATATATACAATGTGTTAAACATATTGACTAAAAGGCCCAAGGTCAAACTGAAACAAAGAATACCAACCCGCTCATCTGTTTCCTCTTATATGTAAACCTAGAGAGCTACCAAGGTATGGAAGAATTGCAGATCTGAGAAAGGAGAGAAGCCCATAGAAGTAAACCAAGTATTTGCCAGAGAAGCTTTTTTCCATAAAGTGACTGCCAACCTCAAAAAACGTTTGGTAGGCAAGGATCAGAAGCTGAACAGGGATACTGACAGACTCATGGGGCTAGAGGGAAAACCACAGTTTGAGGTCTGCCAAAAGGAGGAACCATGGAAAATACCCTGAGCTTTGAGTTGGGGCTATATCCTCAGAGCAAAGGTGAACCAGAAATAGACAAATCCTAATTATACTTAGGAATTCTAGGACTGATAATCCACTTGGCCTAGCAGTTTGCCAGAAGGAAATGTAAATCACATAATCTCTATAAATGTTCATATGTGGTATAATGTCCAGTACTCAAGCAAAAATAACCAAGCAGCCCGGCTGGTGTGGCTCAGTAGTTGAGCATCGACTCATGTACCAGGAAATTGCTGGTTCGATCCCTGATCAGGGCATATGCCCAGGTTGCAGCTTGATCCCTGGTAGAATGCGTGCAGGAGGCAGCTGATTGATGTTTCTATCTCTCTCCCTCTCCCTTCTTCTCTCTGTAAAAAAATAAAAATAAACAAATAACCAACCAGATTCAAGGAAGTGAGACGTTTAAATACTAATTGGACATGTGATGTTATTAAGAAATTGCCTTTAATTTTTTTATATGTAAAAACAGTGACATAGCCCTAGTCTGTTTGGTTCAGTGGATAGAGCGTCAGCCTATGGACTGAAGGGTCTCAGGTTCAATTCCGGTCAAGGGCACATGCCTTGGTTGTGGGCTCGAACCCCAGTAGGGGCATGCAGGAAGCAGCTGATCAATCATTCTGTCATCACTGATGTTTCAATCTCTTTCTCCCTTCCTCTCTGAAATCAGTAAAAATGTATTTTTAAAAATAAAATAAAATAAAAACAGTGACATATACATACTAAAAAGATACATTTTTCTGAATAAAATGCTATGTCTTGGATTTGATTTAAAATAAGCCAGTAAGAGGAGGAGAAAACATGGAGAGCAGCACAGGTAAATAATGACTGGCCATGTGTTCGTAATTACTGAAGCTGGGTGGTGTATACTAGGGGTTTATTATTTATGTATATATCTTCTTTCATATGTTTGAATTTTCCATAATAAAAAGGTTTTCTTAAACTCTCTCTCTCTCTCTCTCTCTCTCTCTCTCTCTCTCTCTCTCTCTCTCAAACACTGGGTTTATGAGGAGACAATACATAACCAAAAGCCAAAGAAAACAATAGACAATAGGAAAAGACCCTTAGGAGATCCAGATAAGAGAGACATCTGATAAGATCTTAAAAGAAAAACATAGTTAAATGTTATCAAGAATGAAAAAGACCAAAATCACAACTTTAGCAGAGAACAGGAAATGTGTAAAATAAGATAAAGTTGAAATTCTGGAAATAAAACAGTTAATAATGAAATTAAAACTCAGTGGATGGTTTTAACGTACATTAGAAACAGAAAAAAAGTGAGTTAGTAAATTGGAAGATAAGCCAGACCAAAGCAAAGAAAGACAAAGTGATGGAAAATACAGAAAAGAGCATAGATGATTCTAACTGACATGCCACTGGAGACTCAAAAGGAAAGCAGCATGAGAGAAGGGGCAGAAGAATATTTTAACAGATAATGACTGAGAATTTTCCACAACAGATGAAAAACATCAAGACATGAATTCAAGAAGCAATAGAAAACACAATCAGAATAAATACAGTAGGTAAATCATAGTCCAACTTCTCAAATCCAACAATAATGAGAAAAGCTTAAGAACAACTGGGGGGAGGGGAAGAGGAAGAAAAACAAATTGTATCAAAGGATCAGCAACAGGATAAACTCCTAATTCTGCAACAAAGAAAAAGGTAATCAGAGACAATAGGATATACTTTCCACACGTTGAATTCCAATCTAGAATTCTATACACAGTAAAAATATATTTCAAACTTAAAGATAAAACAAAGACATTTTCAGATAAACAAAAACAAATTTATTTGTCACTAGCATATGTAAAGGATAATAAAAGGTATTCTTCAGGAAGAATGAAAATGCCCTTGGCTGGAAGCTTAAAGTCAGAGAAAGAAATTAAAAGTAACAAAAAGGAAAATGTTAGTAAAACAATACCAACAATATAACAATAATAACATCTTCTGGGGATTAAAATATACACAGAATTTTTAAAAAATGAGTGTGCAGACACTGCTGGTTACCTAACCAACATCCATTCTCCACTTCTGTCTTTTTTTTAAATTTCTTTATTGATTAAGTTATTATATATGCATCCTTATCCCCACATCTCCACTTCTGTCTTATCACAGTTCTATTCAGAGAGGCAATGTGCCCAGCCAGGATAACTGTCAGAGTCCCTTGTAGCTAAGAGTGAAAGGTCATGTGATGCTGAAGTTACAATCAATGGATAAGTCTTCCAGGAAAGCTCTTTAAAAGATGGGCAAGCCTCAGGTGGGCACAACTTTTATCTTTTGTTCATTTCTTTCTTCTTCTTTTTTAAAAAATTTTTCATTTATTGATTTTAGAGTGAGAAAGGAGGAGGGAGAGAAAGAGCGACGAAGGGGGCAGAGAGAGAGGAGAAAAACATCAATTTGTTGTTCCACTTGTTTATGCATTCATTGGTCAATTCTTATATGTGCCCTGACGGGGGATCAAACTCGCAACCTTATTGTATTGTGATGACACTCTAACCAACTGAGCTACCCAGCCAGTGCCTTTCTTCTTAACTATAACACAGAAGCAATATTGAAGGTAGAGCAGCCATTTTTTTTTTACCACAAGGTGACAAAAATAAGAAAGAAAGCAAAGAGTGGCCTAGTGAATGACAAGAAGGAACTCGAGTACCTGATAGCATAATAGAGCCTTTGTACCAACCCTGGACTGCCTTCCTCTGAGCTTCTTGCTGCATAAGAAAAATAAAGCCCTGTTTGGCTGTCACTGAAGATGGATCTCTGTAATACACCGTCAAATACAATTTCTATCTTATGTGATATATATGTTCAGGGCTAAGGAGATAAAAGTTACTAATAAAATAAAAGCATGAAAGTCCTAAGGCCTGTACCAAAATTTTTATTCTTCTGTATAAAGAGTCACCAAAGTGAACTAGGAGAGTTTAAATCCAAAAGGAGGTAGAGATGTAGCCCCAAAGATTGCATGACAAGTTCTTTCCAGCCAAAGAATCACCCCAGGTTTTTTTTAAGTCTTATTTTTTTGAGAAAAGAAAGAGCAACACACATCTCAGAAGAGTCAGGCTGAGAAAAGGCCAAGGAGACACAAAAACTTTCTTTGTTTAAATACCCATCTCTAAATAGCCAACTCACCCTTCTGGATGCTGCAAAACAGAAACCATCAATTCCACTGCCAGGGCTCCTGCAATCATGGCCAGTCCTGGACGACTCACAGTGCACTGCTGATCCAAGGTCCGGTCTTTGGTTGACTAGAGAGAGACAATCATTGACATGTGCTAAAAGGTCTATTCCACTCAACTCTGGCTGTCTGAAGCATGAAACTCCTCCATGATAAAGTTATACAACATAACCACATGCTCACTGTTGGCAAAGAACATTCAGCCTCAAATAATATAATTTCTTTTCTTTTTTTAATATTTTAAAAAAATTTCAGAGAGAGGAAGGGAGAGGGAGAAAGAGACCAAAATATCACAAAAGTAACTGTGTATTTCTTTTCTTTTTTTAATATTTAAAAAAAATATTTTTATTGATTTCAAAGAGGAAGGGAAAGGGAGACAGAGAAACATCAATAATGAGAGAGAATCATTGATTGGCTGCTTCCTGCACACTCCTCACTGGGTATGGACCCCACAACCCAAGCATATGTCCTGACTGGGAATCGAACTGTGACCTCCTAGTTCATAGGCTGATGTTCAACTACTGAGCCACACTGGCCAGGCACCAGTTGAAATTAAATTTTAAATAAACAATGAATACTTTTTTAGTATGAGCAGATCTTGGGACATACTTATACTATAATATTATTCATTATTTACCTACAATTAAAAGTTAACAGGGAATCTGTATTTTTACTTGTTAAATCTGATCAGCTATGAGCCATAGCCCCATTCTGCAGAAGGACATGTAGCCTAAAAGACTTACTTTGGAACTATCCCATTAGGCAGTGTCCAAGCCAGAACTAAAATCTGGGTCTTACTCCCCATTTAATGCTCTCTTCAGTAAGCTACACACAAGAGACAGTGCTGAGCAATGACAGGGACTGGTCCATCCATTTCCCTGCTGGGCTTTGCACAAAATGGTTTGTCACTGCATTTTTATTGGTGAGCAGGGAACAGCTATACACAGATGATGATGCCAATGAGGCTCACAGTGGGATAATGCCACCCCTAAACTGAAGAATTCTTCTCTTTATTAAAAGACAATATTTAAATAGTCATAAAAAGTCATGAGTCTCTTTAGCCTAATGGACAAGACAGTTATAGGAAATATTTGGAAACACAAAAAAATTCACTTACATCTCCGGGGGCCACCACATCATTGCAGAAATAGCAGCCAAGTTTGTAACCAGGGATGTTGGCAAAAAGCGACGAGCCCAGGTCTGCGGGTGCCACAGGGTGGCTGGGACACAAGTCTCCGGCACCCTGATGCTTAGGTTTCTTCAGGCCATGTCTCATGACAACAAATGTGTCAAAGCCCAAGGCAGCATTGATGACCAGCTGTCAAGGAAGAAAAGACTAGAATTAGGAGACATATATTTTAAGACGTGGCTAATTTCATATTTGGTCAACTTTTAAAATTTACTTTGTTAAGTATCTGCATATGAGTGTAATTAGATACTAGAAGATAATGTTGGTAAAAGTTACCCAACACTGAGGGCTTATTAAATCAAAAGATTTGACAGTGATTAACATAAATTTTCTCTTTTAGTTTCATTTAAAACTCCCAGCGAACATTTTCTATTTAAAGATAAGGATATTGAAAGTCAGAGAGGTTACCTCTATAATTTACTCAAGGTCACTTAGCTGGTAAAAGGTAGGTGTATAAAACCACATTTTGATATTTCCTAAACACCTTCTTTCCACAATTATGCTATGGTCTGTCATGTCTACATAGATTATTCTCATAATAGCTTTGAGATATAATTTATATACTATACAATTCACCATTCACACAGATTTTCAAGAACAGCTTTTATTTTTACTTATATTATGAGAACTTCTCTTAGTTGTAATTTAGCTTATTCTCCCAAATTTCTGGTTATATAGAAAGTTAGAAAAGTACAGAAAAACCACACCAGAAAAGAAAACTAAAACAATCTTACAGCTAAAACAGTTACTATAATAACTTGGGGGATTTCTTTCTATTATTTTTCCTTTTATCTCCCATTCTCTTTCTCTCCCTTCCTCCCTTCTTCTTGCTTCCTCCCCCCTTATAAACAGACATAGATATAAACATTTATATATAAGCATAATTGATATAAAATATATATAGTATTTTATCTTACTTATTTAACATAATGTAGTATTTTCCATGTTATTAAAATTCATTGAAAACATAACCATGAATGGTTGCATATTACTCCATCACATGTATGCACCATAATTTATTTAACCATCAAAATAAATGAATGTGTCACTGACCAAGTAGTAGTGAATAAGACAGTCTTGCCGTCTTGGAGCTTATATTTTAGTGTGAGTACCCCTTCTAATATAGAGTACCTCAAAGGGCTATGAAAATTAAACAGTGAAGGATAACTATTATGCTGGATGATGGTTGTGAGGCAGATAATCTGCAGTGGAAGCCCTTTTGCACCGTGTCAGTAGTACACACAAAGCACATGTTTTTTCTGGAGGGAGGGTGAGCTGGGGACTTCTCCCTCTACGATGATGGTGCATTAAATCACAACCAGAGACAAAAGCCCCAGGATACACACACTTTACCTTTCTCTTGCTCGCAGCAATGACGGCAGGAAGCCACCGGCTCTCCCTGGTGTCCATCAACAGAAAGATAACATCATGGCTTTCGATGAGCTGCTCCAGTTGCTCCACATCCCTGCGGGCTTGCTCCAGGGTGACGCTGGAGAAGTTCACTGGATGTCCAGGCATGGGGATGCTCATGTTGAACCCTCTGGCATTCTAGGGAAACACCCAGATATATAGATGTCTGAAGCGGAAGTATAGCTGGTGTCTCAGAGCCCATGTCTCCCCACAGCTACAAGCATGTATGTATGGTCGCTTGCAACTAGAAATTTCTCCATGCATAAGTATGCTGCTTTTTCCTTTTGCTATCTGTGCTGTTAAGCTTCATTACCTCTGTATCCTAGACCTCCTTGACCTGTCACCACAAGGTCCCTAAGTCTGGATAAAGCAGCAAACACAGAAATATGGATACTGTGTGGCAGGGGCACTTCCCAAATGAGGCAAGAACCCTGGAGATAACTGTTTATCTTTTGCTCTTTCTTTAAATCTGAGGCCAAAAAACTTCATCAAAATGCCCTCTGCCTGCACAAATCCCCTCTGCCCAGTAGAGCTGTCTCTTCCGACTCGTTTCCAGCGTGCCCTCTCTCCATTTCCTTAGAGTATAACATCTCCAAATGGGATGTTATAACAGAAATCATTTTAGTTAATAAATTCACATAAGATCAGAATGACTGCTAGTCTTGCCTTAGTCTTCTTAGGGTTATACACATTAAAAAAACACACACCTCAAACCCCAAAACTCTGCTTGCTAACTTTCAGCCAGAAAAATCTATAAATCTATTTATGACTGTGCAGATATTTGTTTGGAAGGTGAGGAGGTTAGGATGGGGGAGGGGGTTTGATAACAGCATGTGGTACTAAAGTGAAGCCTCCTGCTCTGTCCAGAAGCTGGGGACATTAACTTCTCATAGAAAGAAAGAGTTCCAGACTCACAAACTGCTCCTTTAATCCCCTGCATAGAGCTGGTCACAGGGAAGTCTGTGAAAACATCAGCTTTTTCATTCCTTTGCCAAAACCCCTTACCTACTAGAAAAATAGCTCAGGGGCAGGGCAAGTAGGTCCTGTTACAAAGGAAAATCTATTTTGTATACTGTAGCTATTTTTCTCCTAATCTTAAACTTTAAATCTAATCTATGCAATTCAAGAAGGACAATAGTGACAATAGCAACAATTTTTAAAAGAATTTTAAAAAATAAAAAAAAAAGTTGCTAGCAAAGCAGGAAACGACGCCAGACAGAAAGAAAGGACTTCAGAAAGAATAAACGTTCAAAACAAGTCCATTTGAACAATGAAAACACCACAAAGAGAATTCTTGGGACCTCATTCGTTCATCCATTAAGTATGGTACATCATCAAAATAAAAAGCTTCTGCACAGCAAAAGAAACCATCAACAAAACAACGAGAAAACCCACTGCGTGGGAAAACATATTTGTCAATGTCATATCTGATAAGGGCCTAATCTCCAAAATTTATAGGGAACTCATACAACTTAACAAAAGGAAGATAAACAATCCAATCAAAAAATGGGCAAAGGACCTAAATAGACACCTTTCAAAAGAGGACATTCAGAAAGCCAACAGACATATGAAAACATGCTCAAAGTCATTAATCA
>NW_006286675.1:3948610-3985114 GCF_000327345.1 Myotis davidii | reverse complement strand
TATGCTGCTGTAAAAAAGAAGGAACTCTTACCATTTGCAACGGCATGGATGGAACTGGAGAGCATTATGCTAAGTGAAATAAGCCAGTCAATGAAGGAAAAATACCACATTTATTTTGTTTTTTAGATTCCACATATAAGTGAAATCATATATTTGTCTTTCTCTGTCTGACTTATTTAGCATTATACCCTCTAGGTCCCTCCATGTTGTCACAAATGGCAACATTTAATTCCTTTTATGGCTGAGTAATACTCCATTGTATATATGTACCAAATGTTCTTTAGCATGCATATAAGCATAACCACTGGACATAAGACACTGGGGGGTAGGGGAGGCCAGGGGATTGTCAAGGGCGGGGGGGAAAATGGGACACATATATAATACCCTTTGTAATACTGTAAGCAATAAAAAAAAAGTATGGTACATCTATCAAGTACTATAATAAACAATAAGAAAAGTAACAACTACAGTAATAATCATGATGATGATGATGAAAACTTACTGTCTTATAATTGACAAAATATATTAAATCGTGATAACTTGGTCCAAACATGTTTTTAGGTATTTTACTGTCTTAAAAAATGAAGCATAATTACTCAATACCAATTACTCAATACCAATAATTACTCAATACCAATTCTAACCTATTGAATAATACAGATCCTCATCCACATCCACTTTGCTAACCTAAATAATTCTCTGCTTGCTAAAATTTCAGCCAATAAACCTCCTTACGATTGGCCCTGGCTCACCATTTAGGTTTATACACCTGAGGCTGGAATTCAGCAAGTTGCAACATAGTAGGTTTTCTCCTTGGTTGCACAATAGAATCACCCAGAGAGGTGTTTTGTTTTTAAATTTTCTTTATTGATTAAGGTATTACATATGTGTTCTTATCCCCTTATTGCCTCCCCACCTCCACACCCGCTCATGCCCTCACCCCCCTGGTGTCTGTGTCCATTGGTTAGGCCTATATGCATGCATACAAGTGCTTTGGTTGATCTCTCCCCTTTACCCCACCTTCCCCTACCTTCCCTCTGAGGTTTGAACATCTGATCGATGCTTCTCTGTCTCTGGATCTGTTTTGGTTCATCAGTTTATGTTGTTCATTATACTTCCAGTCAATTCCCATTACTTTCCAACCTCACTGGGACAACCACTGTTCTGATATTTTTTTTAAATGTATTTTTCAATTATAGTTAACATGCAATATTACATTAGGTTCAGGTGTATAACTGTGATTAGATATTTATACATCTTATGAAGTGATCAACCTGATAAGTCTAATAACCATGTGGCACCAACATAGTTGGTATAATATTACTGACAATATTCCCTATGCTGTACTTTACATCCCGTGGCTATTTATAACTGCCAATTTGTACTTCTTAAACCTTTCATTTTTTTGCCCCTTCCCCTAGCCCCCTCCTCCCTGGCAACCATCAGTTCATTCTCTCTATTTATGTTTGTTTCTTCATTTATTTTGTTTTTTAGATTCCACATATAAGTGAAATCATATATTTGTCTTTCTCTGTCTGACTTATTTACCATTATACCCTCTAGGTCCATCCATGTTGTCACAAATGGCAACATTTAATTCCTTTTATGGCTGAGTAATACTCCATTGTATATATGTACCACACGTTCGTTAATCATTCATCTATCAATGGACACTTAGGTTTTTCCATATCGTGGCTACTGTAAATAATGCTGCAGTGAACATAGGGGTGCATTAGTCTGACTTTTTAAACCCTAGATTGGTTTTGCCTAATCTAGAGTCTCACATAAGTGGTATCCTATAGTATGTCTTGTTTATGTTTGGTTTCTTTCACTCAGCATAATGCTTTTGAAGTTCATCCATATTGTTAAGCATCGATAGTACATTCCTTTTTGTTGTGTGAATATACCTCAATTTGTTTATTCACTTTCTGGGTTACTTCTAAATTTTGGCTATTATGGATAAAACTATTATGGACATTTGTGTGTGAGTCTTTTAGTATACAGGGGTGGGCAAAAGTAGGTTTACAGTGGTTCATATGGAAGATAATACAAATACATAATACAATAATTAATTAATAAATAATATCTCATAACTGTAAACCTACTTTTGCCCATCCCTGTGTATATGTTTTCATTTCTCTTAAATAACTAAAAGTGGAATTTTAGGGTCATTAGGTAGGTGTATGTTTAGTTCCATGAGAAACTGCCCGACTAATTTCCAAAGGCCTTGTTTTGCCAGCCAACTATGAGAGTTCTGGTTGCTCCACAGCCTGATAACACTTAGCACTGTTAATCTTCTTAATTGTAGCCATTTTAGTGGATGTGTAGTGAAATATCTTTGTGGTTATTATTTCCCTGATGACTATTAATGTTCAGCATTTGCATGTGTTCACTGCAAATTTATAAAGCTTCACTATGAAATTAGTGCCTGTCTAAGTCTTTTGCCCCTTAAAAAAAGACACAACAGTATGTCTGTCTTCTTATTATTGAGTAAAAGGATTTGTTTATGTATTCTGGATAAAGATGTTTGCCAAATATACATACTATGAGTACTTTCTCAGTTTTGGCCAGCCTTTTCATTCTCTTAATGGTGCCTTTTGAGAAGTGAAGCTTTAGATTTCGACCAAGTTCAAGTTATACATTTTTTCACTTATGGTCAGTATTCTGGGTCCCAAGAAATATTTGCCTATCACAAGATCACTAGTTGCTTGCTCCTAGAAGCTTTGCAGTTTTAGCTTTTATGTTTAATGCTATGGCCTTACTGGGGTGTCACCTAATGGTTTGGAGTATTCAATGAGGTCTCTTCCTTCTGGATAGATGGGAATTCAATGTCTCCCAGGGCACAATCCCAGGTTGTGGGCTCGATCCCCAGTCGGGGGCGTGCAGGAGGCAGCCAATCCATGATTCTCTCTCATCAGTGATGTTTCTCTCTCTCCCTCTCGGATCAAGATGGTATCTAGACTAGCAGTCAGCAACCGGAGGTCTGAAAGGTTGGTGACTGCTGATCTAGACCTCCTTCTCTGAACGACTCCAGAAGTCTGATGTTCTGCCCCACAAATTCCAGCCACCTTAGCTGCTCTGAATTCTGATCTCAGTTTCCTCAGCTCATCCAAACCAAGAATACCCTATGAACTCTGAAATGGGCCAGGAAATGCCTTTATGCAATAAGTTGGGACAAGCATTTATTCTTTCCCTTCTGTTTGGGATCACAGTCTCTCACTGCCTGTTGTCCGCTGTCTGAAAAGAGTCATTTTATATATTCCAGGTGATAACTGTTTATGACAGGAGAGCTAGTCCATTATCAGTTACTTGTCAGGGTTGGAAGCAGATGTTCAGAGCTGGGTTTTAAAACCTTTAGTGTGGCTCCAGAATTCTAAATTTTATTGCCTTGCCTTTAAAAAAATGGTAACCTCAAATAGTTCTTTTATTTATTAAAGGTCAGATTTTTTGCTAGTCAATTAATTCAACCCCCAAATTAGGCATGGTGTTTGTAGCAGAGCAGTTCTTTTCATGTCTTGTTCACTTAGGACTAGACTTTTGGCCATGACCTAGTGTAAGGAAGGAAATGAATAAATATTTCTTGAATGTAAAAACTACACTAAATCAAACATATAGAGAAAATGTTCTTTATGGGTAAGCCTGGCTAACCAATAAGTGAAATAGTGTCACAAGTATTTTTCATGAATGAATTATAGCAGTACTTTGATGGGTTGTATTTTTCATGAATCAATTATAGTAGTACTTTGATGGGTATTATCTATTACTAGAGGCCTGATGCACAAAATCTATGCAAGGGTAGGCCCTTGCAGCTGCTGCAGCCTCACGGCCCCGCCCCCCGCAACCCCCGCACTGGTCATTCTGGAAGGTCGGTCCACCATCCGGTCTAATTGCATATTAGCTCTTTATTACATAGGATTACTGAATAGGCATGAAGGATAAAACTATAAGAGACCTGAACTACTGGGCTCAAGAACTTAATAATCCAGTAGGGATGGAAAAGCGAAGAAAGAACCTTGATCCTGGTAGGCTAATGTTTTCAAGGAAAGTTGAATTTGATCGCTAAGGGCCCAGGATGGTCTGGCTCTTGCTTTTGCCCAGCCTCTTGTCTGTCTTCCTTGACCTTTGTGCTTCAGCCACCCTGGCTTTCCTTCAGTTCCACAGAAGCACCATGCTGCTGACTATCACAAGTGTTTGCACAGATAGGTCTGCCACCATTGGTCTAGCTAACTCCACTCATCATACAAGACTTAGTTTCCTCAAGGAAGTGTAGTCTTAGTAAGGCCTTCCTCTTAAACATTCTCATGGCAACTGAGCTCCTGCTTTGGGTACTTATTACAATCATAATATTTTGTGAAATTAGTTGTAAATGCCTGTCTCCCCAACTAGATAATAAGCTCCAAATAAGGAAGAGAAAACTTTGGCTGTTTTGTTTCCTAATCCCAAGCACACAGCCTTAAATATTTTGATGAATAATTAAGTAACAGGATAAACAAATAAATAGGGGGGACTGAGCTGGCTCAAAGACAGTGGCTAGGACTTGAGCAAGCCAATATTTCAGGCAACAAATAAGTGGCAGAGCTCAGATTCAAAGCCAGATCTGTTGGGACCCCAAGGGGAGTTCATAACACTTGTCAGTGATTAGACTGGATTCTTCTTCTCAGCTATATACTGCATCCCTCTAATAGAATTACACTTCCATGCCCTTTGCCATATGACTGCAGGACCTCCCACTAGGAAAGCAGAATGTACTGATCTACCCCACTGACTTAGAGTGTGGCCCTGTGAATTACTTTGGTGATGGAGATGGAGGACACGGCATATTGCTATTAGTGAGCTGAGACTTTAAGAGGTATAAGTATGGTAAGTTTTTACCAATGCTTTTACACTTCCATCTTCTTACCATAAGAAGAGCAGGATCAGATGCCTATTGCTCCTTGAGCCTAGATTTTAAAATAATGACATACAGAGAAGACTAGAATCTGATTTGAAGCTTGGAGTCCAGCCTAGCCCAGCAGCTAAACCACAGTCAACCTACACTCCTGTAAGCATGAAATAAATATTTATAATTGTAAGCTACTAAAATGTTGGGATGTATGATATGCAATATTATCACAGCAGCAACCTAACTGATAGATCTTCTTAATGACAGGGTTGTAATTTATTCTTATTTCTTTTGGCATCCAGTAACCTACCTGGATACATAGTGGGTGCTCAATCAATACTGTTGAATTAAACCCAATAAATGACATTCCTCAGATATGCTGCTCAAATGAACAAAGCTGTCAAAGTTACTTCTAAAGCAAAGACATCTAAAATGAATGAATAATGAGTAACTAAATAGAGAAACTTTGAGAAAGTGGGCTTACTTCTGTTTTTTTAAAGCTAGGGCTGAGTCTCTTATGGCATTTTAAGTATAAACAGATGCTTCAGAGACACCTAATCTAACCTCTGTCAGGTAAATTGATTAAGCATGCAAGATGCAGAATCTCTTTTGCAGAATGTAGGAAAAACCCTGACAAGATTTTGAACCAAGTGAGCTGAATGACTTGTCTCCTATTATCTGGTGTTTAAATGATCAAACTCAAAAATAAGAAGAAGCTAGAGTAAAAAGCTAAACATTTAGCTCAATCTTTCTTCTGCACAGTTTTACATTCAATTTAATTTCATAATTGTGTTCTAAGTAACTATCTGTGTATTCTGATGAAGAAGGAAAAACAGTATCCTACATCTGCCACCATAACCCTTTTGGAACAAGGCAGGATATAAAAATATACATACCCCCAGAATTCCTCAACTTAAAGTCAAATAAGGCATTGTAACTCACAAAATATTTTTTCATATATTCTTCATTTCTTTATACAATAATATATTAGGTTTTGTTTTGTCTTTTAATCCCCATCTCTGTGATGAGGAAACAGCGGCTCAGCCACATGATGAGGGCCTGGCAGTAAGTGACAGATGTCTGAATGTCTTTCACCAATACCAGGCCGCCTCATTCCTCAAGACTTAAACACTGAAGATATAGGAGCAACCTGTGACATCCCCAAACAGCATCGACATACCACTCCGGGGAATATTCTCTGGAGCCGGTCTGCTGCAGCCAGGGCCTTGGGCTTGCCACCTGTGAGGCAATCTTCAAATTCATAGAGAGGCTGCCTCACAGGATTGGAGTAGGAGATCTTGGCATTATCCACAAATGTGATGTGTCTGACGCCCCACCCCTGCATGGAAACAGGATACCATGGTGTGTTTCTGGTGAACATTTCACGGGGTATCTCTCTTGAAATACCTAAAATGGGTTTGCTTTCGAGCAACTTAGGGACCTCAAAATATAGGGAACTTCAGAAATTAAATTGTGTAAATTCAGTTTTTTATAAATAGAATATCAACTTCCTTTAAAAGATAAAATAATTATATAGCCAGTGCCTGGTTTCCTGTGTAATGAGACTAAGAAATGTCAGAGTTGCTCTAACTAATAATTCATTACTTTTGACAGTGGAACCAGAAAAAGATTTTGAAGCGAGTCTTATAAAAATTGTCTATGCTGCTATAATTAGCAATAATCCCCAATGTCGTTGCTTTTCTTTAAGGAATAATTTTGTAAGTATAAATAACAGCTCATCTTAAAACTTACTTAAAGCTTAAATTAACATCTGGGGGAAATGACTTACAAGTTATTTCCCACTAACACTGTAGAAGATTTTGTATTATTTCTCCAAGAGGCAAAAGCCTTACTAATCTGGAATACAGAGTATGATTCCAATATTCTCAGTTTTCATCTTATAAAGTCTTATAGAACCACACAACTTCAAAGTTGGATGGGATATCTAAAATTCTTAGTCTAATTACTGTTTTACATATATGGAAACTAAAGCCCAGAAAAGGTAAGTGACTCACCTAAAGTCATAGATGTAGTTAATGGTGGGGAAAAAATGAGATCCCTAGAGTTACAACCAAATGAAGATGCCTACTTTTTTGGGGGGTGAGGTGGGGTGTGTGTATTTCAGTAGATCATAAATAAGCATAATGATTTATTTTAAGAGAAGCTCTGACAGGATTAGCCATAAAACTAAGATTCCGCTCTCTTTCCTTTCAATATCCATCTATTAGGGACCTTGAAACTAAATTAGACTGACGATTGTAGGGGGAATAATCAATGTAGACTCAAGATTTGTTTTGGGGGTTGAGAAAGACAGGCTAGAATCCATATTTGAAAACCTTAGTTTAGATCAATTGTTTGTTTTGATGTCCACAGTTAACTTTTTGGTCTACTAACCTAGCTAAATAATCTACCGTGGACAGAGAATTAAGGTGTGGGAAATCCAAGTCATTTGTGCTTAGTTTGGGGATATTTATTTCTAAAGTATTTTTGCATTCTTTAAAGCAACGCTGAGTGGATAGCAAGGAAGGCAGTCTGGGGACATGCTGGGCAGGGGGAAGAAAGCCAGATAAATTACAAACATGCCATAGGTTAGTCACATGCAGGTGGACTTTCACACTTGACTTCTGGCTTCCCGGAATGCTACACAGTTTAAATGGCTAATCTGAAAAGATTAAAGAAAATTACAATACTCAATGCTGGTGAGGATGTGGCAGTGAAACACCTGTTTTACTGGTTGAGAACATAAACTGGTGTAATTTTTCTGGAAAGTGATTTGGCAATGTTTCTGGAGTCTTTATAATGCACACATCCTTTGACCTACTTCCAGCAATCTTTCCTAGGAAATAGTCTGAAGATGAAATCACAAAGATGTTCTTAGCAACATAATTTCTGGCTATGTAAAAATTTATAAAAATTTATACTTAAGTATTGGAATCAATGTTAATGCCTAACATTAAAGGAATGTCCCAGTAAATTATGTTTCCTCATACAAGAAGGCACTTTCTTGAGAAAGTGTTTACAATGTTAACTGATAAAAGCAAGGGACATTATTATATATCATATGTGGTTTTAAAATGTATATTAAACAAACACTAAAAGGAACAAAGTGAAAAGTTGATAGGAAAATGGATAACTTTCCTTTTTTATAACTTTTACGCAAAAGTGTTGTAAACCATAAAAAAAAGACTAACATAATGAGTCACAAAAATTAAAAAAAAACCTTATATGGCTAAATATACTTTAAATTAATATGTTGAGAAAAAGATGTGCATCATATAACAAAAAAGGTTAATCCATAATAAAAAGAACTCCAAAACCATAAAAGAAACAACCCAGAGAACATGAATAGAAGAAATAAATTTCACAAAAGAAATAAAATTTTAGACTCACCCTCACTAATTAAAGAAATGCAAATAAAAAGCTCTGTTCCTCACATGTTTTTGGAAGATAATTTGATTTGGGAAGAAAAAAAATTACTATAGCAATTCTACTTCTAGAACTTTTTCCCAAAAGAAATAATACTATGAATATGTAAAGATATAAATGTAAAAATGTTCATACCATTATCATCTCTAAAAGAAAAATATGCTGACAGTGATTAAATAAACCGAGGACTCAGTCATACAATGAAATAGTACATATAGATAATATGGAATACATAAAGAGAGCCATAATTATTTTCATATTAAGTTAAGAACAAAAACCTGTTATAGACAGTATGCTATGATCCAATTTTCATAAAAATAAATAACAGCAATGATGACAAATGTCTCTCATTTGTATATGCCTAAGAATACTTCAGGGGAAAATATACTGCATATTAATCTAAAAAGTCTACTTAATTCTGGGAAATGTGCCTTGGGATGGAGATGGAGGGACTTTGTGTTTTTACCTTATAATAAAAGCATGTGTTCCATTTATATTTAAAAATAAACTGAGAGGGAGGGAGAAGGAAGAGAGAGAGAAGAAAGGGCATCTGGGAGGTGGAAGGCAATCAGATATAGTAAAATGGGAAAAGAAGCTTCAAAGGTACCATTTGGCCCCCACAAACTTACCATCAGTGTCCTAGCTACATTACAGCCCAAGGTGCCAGCTCCAAGCAGCAGACATTTGACAGACACAACTTTGTCTAAGTCCAAAGTAGGCACTAATCTCCAACACATCAATTTGAGATTTAGATCCACTGATGACTCAGCTAACCTAGAAAATGAGAGAATTATTTAATGATTCAGTCAGCTACTCATTTATACCCCAATTTTGGCCTTTTTGAATAGAAGTAACTATATGAGAAAAGAAGAAACAAATACTTAGGAAATTAGAATCAAAGGAAAACTAAGATGAAGCTTGAGGGTAAATGGGTAGGAGAAAGGTTACTGTGCAGAACCGTAACACTGTAGTCCTCTGCAATTGTTAGAAATAGGCCACATATTTGATACTAAGCTCCTGGCTGTGAAGATGAAAACAGAAGCATGACTGGTACTAGAAGTCATTGTGTCTATAAACCAAAACACACCAGCTACCAGCTGCTTAAGAAGAAAGTTTTTCCTAAAACTGAAAACAGAGACTTTTCTTCCATGCCCTCAATAAAGGGTGCACTTACACTCTCCCTTAAATACAATATTGGTTTCCATGAGATATTTCTTATAATGTCCTTCAATGTAGGCTACTAGAACAAAATTAAAGGGCAATGAATAAAGGACTACAACATGTTGCAGATATACAGGTCTTAGAGTCTGTGCTTGAAGCAAGAATAAAATTTAGAATGTCTACATGAACAGATGAACCGTGTGCCCTTCAGGATATCCATCATTAATATTAATTCCCACAACCAAACTTAAATTATGAGTTAGGCAGCAAAGAATGCAATAACACCCATTGTTCATGTGAATGGCACCCCTGGACTGAATTGTGCAGTGCCATTGACCTCATAGAACCTAGTGTGCAAAAGATCCATTGAAGAAACTATCTTCCAAAATATACCTTTTAGGGTCCATGCACTCACTGAGGTTCACCATCCTTGGTCCCATGCCTCCTTTCTGGTTCTTTTCCCATCCAACTGCTTTGGGACAATCTTAAAGCAAATAAAACAATAAGTTTAATGAAGGAGAGAAGGATAAAAACAAGTCAGTCAAGCAGCAAGATGGCCCATATACTGATAAACTTTTGGTACACCCTTCTCAAAAAGGTTCTTAGGCCTGAATTTGCATCTACTTGCCTCAGTTGCCTTCCCGTCTTCCATGGCTACCAGGAATCTTGTTTAGAGGCCAGTAGACCTGTAGAGGAGCTTCTGAAATAGCCCTCAACTCTAGCCCAAGTTGCTTTGATTTCTGCAGTTGCTCAAATAAAAACAATCGTATTTGGCACTGGGATAACCCTGTTGAAGGTTCCCTATCTATTCTAAGGAAACTGA
Organism: Myotis davidii; assembly: GCF_000327345.1. Taxonomy (NCBI): domain Eukaryota; kingdom Metazoa; phylum Chordata; class Mammalia; order Chiroptera; family Vespertilionidae; genus Myotis; species Myotis davidii. The sequence goes on along the minus strand of NW_006286675.1, from coordinate 3,974,822 downwards.
CTACTATGATGCCAGCACAGCTTCTGATGAAGTTCCCACTGGGATGTGAACAGTACATCCCTTCTGTTCCTCATTTTTGTGTCCCTCTGCTCAGCCACTCAACTCCATCATTGTGTACCTACCTGTGGGCAGATCACAGTCCAAGAGGACTGTCCCTCTGTTAAACTGCCCTTTCCTTTAAGCTCATCCTTATCCATTTAGACTTTCCCCTTCCCTATCTCTTTTAACCTCTGCTATGGGTGCCTATGTAACTCCAATTCTGGCAGTTCAGAAGGTAAGGATACTGTGGCTAATAGACATGGGAAATACCTCTGGACCCATTTCTGTGTTCCCTATCCACTCCTTACCACCACCCAAACCTGGAGATTCAAGTTGCATGTGAGGGAGATAAAAGCTTTGAGGAGCCTACAGTACAGGAACATTGAATTTAAGTTGGCTTTGTGTTTCCCAAATTTACCTGGCTCTCAGTATCTCCTTCCATCACTGGTAACACATTTAGGGAAAAGCAGCTCTATTCTACTGTTGCAAAAATCCTCTTAAAAACCTCACTTGCTTTGTAGATACTCCTGCTACCTCCTCACCTTAATGGAAACCTGACTTTCTTGGTGAAAACTTGCTAATGGGGTCCAGCCACTCTCTTACACTCGCCACATCTCTAGATCTCACTGAATCCCTGAAATTCACAATAAAGCCTCAATTCCTTCGCAGGGAATTCACCCAGCTACAACCCACCCTACCGGCATCCCCTTTAATAGTCTGCCTTATATAAGTCTCTGAAGGAACAGAAACTCCTTGACTTAATGTACAAAACTATTGGGAGAAATTTTGTTTGTTTCTAATGATACACTGGTATTCTTTGGCCACTCTCCTTCTTTTAGATTTCTATTGACACCTCTATTTTCCTTTCCTTGGAAACTTTTTAGCTTTTGACCTTTCATTTAAAAAAAAAATAGTATTGCACCCTGACTGGTTTGGCTCAGTAGATAGAGAGTTGGCCTGCGGAATGAAGGGTCCCAAGTTCAATTCCGGTGAAGGGCACATGCCCAGATTGCAGGCTCGATCCCCAGTAGTGGGTGTGCAGGAGGCAGCCAATCAATGGTTCTCATCATTGATGTTTCTCTCTCGCCTTTTACCTTCCTCACTGAAATCAATAAAAGTAAAATAAAATAATATTGCTTAATATAATTATGGGACCTAGAAGGTGTTGATTTCATTTACATAATCTTTTTTGTGTGAAAAGATGAGATAGGATGACCAATGGAAAACCTTGGAACCAATCATTCTGGAAAGCTATTTGAGCCTCAATTTGGCTGGGGGGCATCATTCACAGAAAGAAGTCCAAAAACAAATGTCCCTTCTTTTTCTAATTCAGGCCTCTGGTGTGGTCCTGTTTTCAGAGTCATGAAAAATTAAAACTGATATAATAAATTTGAGTTCTTAAAAGAGGTTAAAACTTCAAAATTCTTTTTCTGGGAAAAAGAATTCAGACTTGTTACTAAATCATATTTCCTTACTATTCTTACATTAATAAAAAATGCTTCCCTAATACACAGCATAAGAAACCTGGCAAGTACAGTCTAGTACAGTAGTTCATAACTCCAGCCTAAGCTTTCTCATAAAAAAAAAAATCATGGGACAAAAACAAAATATCATTTCAAATTAAAACATCTCAGTACTCAAAATGCTATAGCTATTTCTAAGAAAATTAGATGTACTTTAAACTTACTGACAATGAAAAAATTCTATACAGGCTGTCCCCCCAAAATGTATACACACTTTAACAGATGATAGCTCAATTTTGAAAATGAAATGTATTTTAATAAACATCCTATATAATAAAAGCATAATATGCTAAGTGTCCGACCATTCGTTCGACTGTTTCACCAGTCACTATGACACACACTGACCACCAGGGGGCAGACACTCCGACCAATAGGTTAGCTTGCTGCTGGGTTCCAGCTGATCAGGACTGGGCGAGACGGTCGGACATGCCCTGGAACCCACCAGTGATCCCTCCCCGGCTGGCCAACCTCCTACAGTCCCTCCCTGGCCAGCTAGCCTGGATCAGGACTGGGCTAGATGGGTTCTTCCACGTCCCTCCCTGGCTCCAATCAGCCCCAGTCAGGACTGGGTGAGACAGGCCGGACCTGCCCTGGAGCCCTCCCATGGTCCCTCCCTGGCTGGCCAACCTTCCACAGTCCCCCTCCAGCCGGCCGGTCCCCATTGCCCCAATCAGGACTAGGCAAGATGGCCCTGACTGACCCTGATCGCCAGCCATGCCAAGGGACCCTACTGGTGCACGAATTTGTGCACTAGGCCTCTAGTTACCTTTATAACTATTCAAAGTGCCTGTATACATTTTTGGGATACTATAGATATTTAATCTATCATATCTGCTTCCATATAAACTGTATCTATAAGTCATATCCAAAATTATTGAGAAAGATTTTTAGGGGAAACTTAGGACCTGTTTTCCCAGTTAGTCAACTAGGAGGAACATCAGGACAGGAATTAAAATGGGGGCTCTCCCACCCTCAGCAGCATCTGCTGCCTCCTTCAGCCAGTTGCCAGGATATTCTTTATATTAGCAATGGAGGGTGGGTTTGGCTCCACTATGAAGAGTGTAAGAAAATACAGGATATTTAAAATTATACTTGTTATACCACTGCAACTATGGGCTGTCTTAGAAATACTAAAAAATCCTGCTATTCTAATACCTTCAGTTCATACTATGATACAGAATAATTATTTAGAAAGATTTTTTTAATCCTTGCCCAAGGTAATGTTGTTGTTTTTTTAATTTTACTGATTTTAGAGTGGGAGGGAGAGAGAAACATAGATGTGAAAGAGAAACATCCACTGGTTGCCTCCCAATGCAACTCAACTGGGCATCAAACCTACAAACCTAAGATGTACCCTGACCCAGGGATTGATCCTGAAACCCTTTGGTGTATGGGATGATTCTTCAAACAACTGAACCACCTGGCCAGGGTGAAAGATAAAGTTTAATTTACAGCTAAAAGGGGAACTATTAATTCACATGAAAAAAATAAAGAAAAATTGCCTTTCCATCCACATTCAAAAAAGATGTATTGAGACATTACTGGATTATAGAAAGCCTCTTTTTCAAATGTAAATGCAGTATTTCCTGGGTTTGCCAGTTCCATCAAGCATCAGTAATACTGGGAACAGGGAATACGAGTAATTCAGTGACTTTAACTTAAAAATGGAAAGAAAAGTGCCTCCTCCAAGGGTGATTGGCAGGATTTAGGGAGGGAAGTATGGAAGGCAATGGTGGCCTACCAGGTATAGACCAGGCCCGCATTACTTCTTAGTTAACCTCATTTCCCTAGAACTACCCTCAAGTTGTGGCTTTAATATAACAAAAGTACAGTATGTAAGTTAGCATCACATGGAAGCTATTTTAGAATGTGCCAGAAGAGGGTGCTAAACCAAATGCAATTATCTAAAAATAGCAGGGAGGCAATGCATTTATTATGGCTCAAAGTAACAAGTAAGCCACTTCCCCAATTGTCTGACCAAGCACTTTGAGGTCAATCTCTCTAAGAAGTCTCTTTAAGACATTTATCAGTGCTACAGCAAAGAATTACTGATAAAATGTCATCAGAGTCAATCCTGGATCCTTCTGAATTCTGCATTCTAGAAATGCCAGCTCAGAAGAAATTTTAACATCCTCCCCTCCCCACCGCACCACTAAAACACTTTAAGGCACACAACTTGTGGATTAAAGAAAGCAATGTGCCTTGAAGCTATGTGGGACACTGTGAGGAGCGAATTGAACAATGTATGTGAAACTACTCTGAAAAGCATGTAAGACACAAAAATCTGAGGGATCCTTTTGGAGAGTGCTAGGCTTAGTGTCATAGGAAATTAACATAAATCAGCATTTATGAAGCACCTATAACATGCCAGACATTGTGTTCTGTCTTTTAAACAGGACAGATTCCTCATAAGGAATATTCCATGTGGTGGTTACTAGTAAGTATCAGACTTCAATATGTGTTCTGTGACATGAATATAAACATAAGTGTAACACACACACACACACACATCTATATAAAAGGTCTGTGATCCTGTTTCCTTATTTATGAAAGGAGGAGAATAGCTGATATCTATCACACAGGACCAAAATGAAAAATATTAAATGTGGAAAGAGACATGGCACTTTTGCTCACTCATTTAGTGCATGAAGAGTAGAATCACACACAACTTTAAGTTTGTAACAAATAAGTATGTGAGTGCATTAATATTTCATTTTTCCTTTCAGAAGGGTCAGGAATAAAGATTGTGTCTTAAGCAAAAATAAAAACAAAACTAGGGGGAAAAATATCCTTAAGATTGAAAAATCCTGCCTGGAGAAAATTTCCTGGGGACAATCTTTGCCTTTGTGCCTGTCAGACTAGCAGAGCTGCTCTCTGTTCAAGGGAGGTGATCACATTGACAAAGAGGTAGAAATTGTACTCTTCTCTCCCTTCTGCTGCTATTGTAAAAGGATGAAAGGAAAGTTAAGCCTGATTAGGTTTATGACAAATAATCATTATATGCATTCTCAGAGACCAGCCAATTACCTGGGCTAAACGCCATTTCTGGAAGCTTCACTTCGAAGATGATGCTGTGGGTGATGTCTCTGACCCCCTGCAAGGTGCGGTCCCGGAAGCAGAGGACTTCAACAGACTGGAAACTACTACTCCTGATGTTAGGCCCCGGTTGGTTTTTGTTTTTATTTTTTTAAGGAAGGAAAAGAAAGAGCTCACATTAGAACTTCAGCAAACCCAGGTGGAAAGAATGCAATTCATTGTAATTATGCTTCTCTGACACCCTCAAGGGATGGCCTTAACCAGGGGTGGGCAAACTTTTTCACTCGAGGGCCACAGTGGGTTCTTAAACTGGACCGGAGGGCCGGAACAAAAGCATGGATGGAGTGTTTGTGTAAACTAATATAAATTCAAAGTAAACATCATTACATAAAAGGGTACGGTCTTTTTTTTTTTTTTTAGTTTTATTCATTTCAAACGGGCCATAGTTTGCCCACGGCTGGCCTTAACCTTTGAGAGATTCTGAATACATCCTTGTCTGCTTCCTTTGTCTTGGTGCTTAGAGGCTGAAGGCGGAATAGGCTGTGATTTCTTTCGAGGTGAATTTCATATAACAATCTTAAATAATTCCGACAAAGCTTAAATGTAGGAGAAAAAAGCTTACAAGACATTGAAAAGAATGGCTAGGGCATTCATGGGTTCTTCTGGTTGCCCTTCTCTCCATCTGCACTTACATTCTATGAAGCCACACTGCAGTAGTTAGGAAACCCATGTGCACTAGATAGACTGACTACCTGGATAAGCACTAGTAAGTATAACCATTCTCCCACTAGGGACAATCTATAACTTAGCTACCTTCATTTTTTAAAAGTAAACATTTTGATTTAAGTAAAGTAGCCACAAACTCAAGTACACAGCTTTTAAATATAAAGGAGCCTATCTCATGGCTTCTCCCAGTTATTAACCACCCCTTCAAAAGTAACTACTACTCTAACTTCCAAGTATATATTCTTTTATATTGAGTTTATTTCACTCAACATGTTTTTAAAACTCATCTATATTGATACATGTATCGGCAGTTCACTAAAATTTGTAACATAGCATTCCATTGCAATGAATACACCACAATTTATTCCACTCCATTTCATTACTGAATGACATACGGGTTATTCCCCGTTTGGGGATATTAAGATCTAGAGGCCCGGTGCACAAAAATTTGTGCACTCGGGGGAAGGGGAGGTCCCTCAGATGGGCCTGTGCCCTCTTGCAGTCTGGGACTCCTCGGGAGATAACGACCGGCTGGCTTAGGCCTGGGGTTGGGGCGCCGCCACTGTCTCACTCAGGGCAGGACCAATGGGGAGGTTATGGCTCTACCCCGTCACACACAGAGCAGGGCCCGTGGGGGGCGGGGGGGTTGGGGCCCCGCCCCCTGTCACACACAGAGCTGCAGGGCGATCAGGGGGTTTGGGCGCTGCCCCGTCACGCTGATCCCGGTGCTGGGAGGCATATTACCCTTTCACTATATAGAATAGAGGCCTGGTGCATGGGTGGGGTTGGCTGGTTTGCCCTGAAGGGTGTCCTGGATCAGGGTGGGGGTCCCCACTGGGGTGCCTGGCCAGTCTGGGTGAGGGGATGATGGCTGTTTGCAGCTGGTCACACCCCTTCAGGGTGGGGGTCCCCACTGAGGTGCCTGGCCAGTCTGGGTGAGGGGCTGAGGGCTGTTTTCAGGCTGGGACTGAAGCTCCCAACCGCTCCGTTTTTTCTTTTTCTTTTTTTTATTCTGGGCCAGCTTTAGCTCTGAGACCTCGGCTGCTGAAAACAGGTTTCTGGCCTTTGTTTACCATCTGTATTTGATACAATGTTGCGGTCCGGCTGGCTGAAGCTCCTCTGAGTAAAGCAGGTTTCTGGGGTTTTTTTTAGCTTCTTTATTCACAACATAGTTGCTTAGAGTTGCAGCTGAGAGGCTGGCAAGTCAGGCGGGGAACGTTGGAGTCCTCCGTCACTGAAGCAAGCAAGCCTCCCTGTTCGCATCAGCTGCCTGGCTGCCGGCCGCCATCTTGGCTGCCAGTTAATTTGCATGTCTCGGCCCTACTCTGTGAGTGACAGGGGGATTAGCCAATGGGAAGGGTAGTGGTCGTATGCCAATGACCATGTTTCTCTTTTATTAGTGTAGATAATGCTGTGACAGCCCGGCCTATGTGGCTTAGTGGTTGAGGATCAATCTATGAACCAAGAGGTCACCGGTCGATTCCCAGTCAGGGCACATGCCTGGGTTGTGGGCTCCATCCCCAGTAGTGGGTGTGCAGGAGGCAGCCGATCAATGATGTTTCTCTCTCATTGATGTTTCTATCTCTCTATTCCTCTCCCTTACTCTCACCCTAAAAATCAATGGAAAAAAATATTTAAAAAAGATATATTCTATATTTTTAAAATTTGTTTTTTAAAAAAATCCTTGTCCAAGGATATGTTTTATTTTCAGTTGATTTTTAGAGAGAGAGGAAGGGAGAGTAAAAAAAAAACAATGTGAAAGAGAAACATTGATTGGTTGCCACTCATATGTGACCTGATCAGGAATCAAGCTCAAAACCTTTTGGTGTACAAGAAGATCCTCCAATAAAGTGAGCCTCCCAACCATAAACATTCTTGATATGTGTTTTGCTTGTATCTGAGTGAGCATTTATGTATGATATATACTTGGGAGTACAATTGCTGAGCTATGAATATTTTTAACTGTGATAGATACTGCCAGTTTTCCAGCAGTGTCTGAGAGTTCCAATTGCTCCACATCTTCAACAAGACTTGGTATTGTGATTTATTAATGACTAGAGGCCCAGTTCACAAAATTCATGCATGGGGAGGAGGGGGGAAGAGCGAGTAGAGGGGGGAGAGGGTCCCTCAGCCCAGCCTGCATCCTCTCTAATCTGGGACTCCTTAGGGATGTCTGACTGCCAGGTTTAGGCCCAATCCCAGGAATCAGACCTAAACTGGCAATCGGACATCCCTCTCACAATCCTGGACTGCTAGCTCATAACCACTCACCTGCTTGCCTGCCTGATTGCCTCTAACCACTCTGCCTGCCAGCCTGATAGCCCAGTCTGCTGTTCAGTCATTTGGTTGTCCCTCCCTAACCCCCGCTGCCGGCCTGGTCGCTCCATTCAGCCTGCTGTTCAGTCGTTTGGTCATCCCTCACTACACCCCTGCTGGCCTAGTCACAGGCAGCCATCTTGTGAGGGAGTGAGGTTTAATTTGCATATTGCCTCTTTATTATATAGGATTAGTATTTCATTTTATTTCCTTGATGATCAATGATGTTGAGCATCTTTTCAAATGTATATTGGCCTTTTAGGTACCCTCCTTTTAAATTATTTTAGGGTAGGACAAAAGAAGGCTAGAAGCAAAAGAATAATCCTATCTGAAAGCTGAAGAGAGGACTGAAGAATTTCAGGGTCAGAACCTTTGGCTACTTGCCCTGCCATATTCTGAAACATCTTTAATACAGTATGGTCACAGTCTGCAGCTCCATAACAGGCCTGCTTAGGGGCTCAACACTGACGGAAATTGGATCATGGCTGATTTATTGACTCCCACCTGGTTTGTGTGCCAGAAGTGGGGGGAAAAAAAATGCAGACATAGGCAGACACACTGTCAAAAACATACAGACAGACAGACAGACAAGACAGTCACATGTAAATACTGTACCATTTGTGGGCTGCTAGGACCAAAAAATTCCTCAAAGGCCATCCAGGGTATTGGGCTAAGTTACAGGGATCATATACACCAACTGTTATCTGTGAACATAAAAGTCTTTCTGAATGAGTGAGGTACTATACAGATTCACAATACAGACATTGCTAATACTTACTCTTCATTTTTTATGCTGTTCTGCAAAAGCATTAATAATTAGACACTTGGTGAAGGGCTATAGGGAAGAGAAGAAAGTAAAATGATATAGGTATAGAGGACAGAACTTCTTGATGACAGAAGCTATCAAATTCTTCTCTGCACTCCTGTACCTTGTACTGGGCCTGGCAGAGAGTAGGAACTAGATACATTTAAAAGAAAGACTGAAAGGAAGACAGGGAGGGAGGGAGTACTGTCAACTGTCAGGGCTCACATAGAAAAAAACCTCTCCTAAAGAGACAATCTGTGAAAATTGCTAATTTTTATATAACGAGAACATCACAGGGCCACTATCATTGTCATTGTAAGTCTATAGTCAGATCAAATTAAAAAGTCAGATGCCCTTGATTACTATTCCTACTCCCACAACTCTGACCTCTGCTAGAAAACTTGACTCAACTTCAAATACCATTTCTTCAGTGATGACTCCTCATGCCTAAAGTGGTCACTCTGTTCTCTCTGCTTCCACAGCATTTTGAACATTACACATAACATTTTCACTTTTTCTGTCTCCTTTCTCTCAAAAGACAATAAATGCTGAGCACCTAGCTCTTGATTTCTAAATACCATTCTCCAATAAAAGGAATCAGGGCTCCTTGGACACGTGGCTAATTCTAGGGCGGAGGCAGGAAAAACACAAGAGGAACCTGGAGCATCTTGTATATTAGAAAGGAAGGAAGTGCTAAGTAAACAAAAGGATGGGATGTCAAGGGGACAGCAGAGCCAACTGAAAGGCCTGGGAGGGGCAGTTGTGGGGTGAAGGGGATCAATGGGGAAAAAAAACAAAGAGAACAGCTGTAATACTTTCGACAATAAAGATAAATTTTTAAAAGTGGTGTTGTTTTTTTACCCTGATAAAAAGAACAAAGAACTCTCAATGGCCAAGGTTGGATCAATATGGGAAACAAAATAACTCATATGAGATTATAATCCATAATGCAAAATAAATATCTATGAGACCATTCTGACATAAATAAATGATGGATAAGTAAATACGTAAAGATAAAGGAACAAGTCTTCCTCTTAGATTTCCAAACAATAGATGTAGATACATGCCCCCTCCAGAAGCAGAGCTTAATCCTTCTCCTCAGTGAGAGCAGTTGGAGTTAGTGAATCACATCCAAAGAAAAAATAGTAACCTTGCAGTGGAGAAACCTGGCAAACACTACTTAACCAAGTGATCAAGTTTACCACCACCAGGGATGCTATGTGGATATCAGGAACCCCTTGACATGATGTGATGAAATGGGTGTTTCACCTCGGTGGTATTCTTTCCAAAAACCCATAACCCCAGTCTAATAATAAAAAAGACAACATTAGCCTGGCCAGTGTGGCTCAGTGGTTGAACATTGATCTATGAAGCAGGAGGTCAGGGTTAGAATCCCAGTCAGGGCACACGCCTGGGTTATAGCTGATCCTCAGTAGGGGCGTGCAGGAGGCAGCTAATCAATGATTCTCTCTCATCATTGATGTTTCTTATCTCTCTCCCCCCACCCTCCTCCTCTCAAATCAATACACACACACACACACACACACACACACACACACACACACATTGGATAAAAAGGAAAGTCTGAGAAACTGTTACAGACCAGAGAGGAGGCCTGACAACAAAATGCAATGTAGTCTCCTGGATTGGATGCTGGAACACAAGGAGGATGTTATTGGAAAACTGGTGAAATCTGAGTAAGTCTCGAGTTTAGTTAATAGTAATGTATTAATGTTGGTTCCTTGGGTTTGATAAATGTACCATGGTTATTTAAGATGGTAACATTAGAAAAAAACAAAAAACAGGGTGAAGGAATATGGGAACTCTTTGCACTATCTTTGCAACTTTTCTATAAATCTAAAATTATTCCAAAATAAAAAGTTTATTAAAAAAAAGACAGCCCTGGTGGGTGTTTGGGTATTGTCCTGTGCACTGAAGGAATACCAGTTCTACTCTCAGTTGGGGCTCATGCCCACCTTGTGGAATTAATCCTTGGTAGGAGGTGTGCGGGAGACAGCCGAACAATCCTGTTTCACTCTCACATCGATGTCCCCCCCTCCCCCGCCCTCTCTCTTCCCCTCCCTTCCCCTTCCTCTCTCTCTAAACATCTTTAAAACACACACACACACACACACACACACACAACAATGAGCATCTAGAGAAGAGTATCTTCTTCATCTTTCCATGATCAGTTCATAGATACATTGCAGATACTTAGTGAACGCTTATTGAATGATGAAAAAAGATGGATAGATAAATGGATGGATGGCTAAATGATGGATGGATGATAAGTGGAAGGAGGAAAGGAAGGAGGAAGGACAGATAGCTGTCAGAGAACCGTAAGTTAACCCACAGGTGTCCTTTACAGGTATACCCGTGGGTTAAATAGAAACATGGCAGATAAACTTTGATTACTCTAGATCCAGTTATTTCTGTAAGAATGGGATCAGTCCAAACACTTCCACTTATTTACCACAGTGCTGAGTACAGTGTCAGCCACAAAGAAGGAGCTTAACCAATATTCACATGAAAAAAAGCAGAAAGACAGAAAGTAAGAGAAAGATGGAAGAGAGGGAAGGGGGAGGGAAGGAAGGAGAGAGAGGAAGGAAAGAAAGAAGGCCACAACGCCACCATCCAGAGAGAAACACCACCTTGGTGTATAACTTCCATTTATTCTTTACATAAATATATTTTAATTATTACAACTTTTGAACAAAAATGGAATCATGCTAAAAATACTGTTTTGTATCTATTATTCGACTATGAACTCTCTTCCATACTAATGTCATTCTACAACCACTGTCGGTAGTGGCTGAATGGCATTCCACTGTATTGATGTACCACAACTTTTTTCTATTTTCTATTGAATAACAATTAAATAGTCTTCATATGAGCTCAATAAATCTCTGGAAGTGTCTTACTATTGTCTTATGAGATAATTACTGCATTATTTCAAAGGTATTCCTAAAAATATTGGCTGCCTTCTCCACTATAAATTTTCTTATTCCCAAGACTGAAGTGTTTTGTCTAGTAGCTTTTCATGTATTAAATGCAAACAGATGCATATTTAATTCAATATAAACAGACTCATAAGTATGGCCATCCTTTCAGAAAATACAGAATACCTTTATTTGAGATTTCCTTTTCCATGGGAAGATATAGCATTAGTATCTAGAAAACTTTTAAAAATAGAACTTGCAGAGACTATTCTGAGGACTGCCCCTGTCAATGAGTGACCTAGGGAAAATTAGCTCCTCCAGGCCTCAGTGTTGTTTATCTGAATCACTCAGGCATTTTATACAGACAGACTAGAGGCCCAGTGCATGAAATTCTTGCACTTGGGGGGGGGGGGTCCTTCAGCTTGGCCTGTGCCCTCTCGCAGTTCGGGAGCCCACAGGGAGCAGGCCTAAGCCGTCAGTCAGGCATCCTTTTTTACTGCCTTGGAGGCAGGAGAGGCTCCCACCACAGCTTCTATGCCAGCCATGAGCCTGGCTTCTGGCTGAGAGGTGCTCCCCCTGTGGGAGTACACTGACCACCAGGGGGCAGCTCCGGCATTGAGTGTCTGCTCCCTGGTGGTCAGTGCACGTCATAGCGACTTGCCAACCAGTCGACTGTCTGCCTCCTGGTGGAAAGTGCACATCATAGCAAGCAGTTGAGTGGCCTTAGCATATAATTAGCATATTACTCTTTGATTGGTTGACCGGACAACCAGACAATCAGACACTTAGCGTATAAGGCTTTTATCTTTTATAGGCTATGCAGAGAGGGTCTTTATAGAGGTCTTCAAGTTAACATGAGGTCATTAGGATGGCCCCTGGTCCAATATGACTGGTGTTCTTAGAAACCGCCCCTAACCACCTCTGCCTACTGACCTGACTGCCCCTAGCCTCTGCCTGCCGGCCTGATTGCCTCCTAACTGCTCCCCTGCTGGCCGATTGCCCCCTAACTGCTCTCCCCTGCTGGCCTGATCACCCCTCTAAGTGCTCTCCCCTGCCGGCCTGATCGCTCCCTAACTACTCTCCCCTGCTGGCCTGATTACCCCTAACCGCCTCTGCTTCGGCCCCCACCACTGTGGCTTTGTCCAGAAGGACATCCAGAAGATGTCGAGTCTAATTAGCATATTATCCTTTTATTAATATAGATGACTAGTCTCATCACTAAAGATTTGGAATCACTAATAATGTTAGCAGAAATGCCCATGTTCAGACTTTTCATGTTCAGTACCATCTCATTTAATACTCACTACAACTCTATGAAGCAGGTACTATTATTTTCCCCATGATTCAGCTGTAACAGAGGGTATGTGCTGGATAAACTATAAAAGTAATTATCACTTAAACTTCAATTAAAAAAAAATCAAGGGCATTTACAACTCTGTTACCCAGCAAGAAAAGGGGAGAGAAGGGAGAAATTAGCTTTCTATTCCTCTAACATTTGAAATGGGTTAGAAAAGAAATGGCCTAATACAATTAAACACACACACACACACACACACACACACACACACACACACACACATTGGCTGGAGCAGTATGTGATCTAATCCTGCAGCTCATTGATTTTAAGATCTTCGGGAAATTCTTTCCTCGCCTCTGAAATAAAGGAGTTGAGTCATTTTATCTAAAGGGATTCCTTTGAGCTCCAGAATTATAGAACTTCAAAGAACATTAAAGAGAAAAAAAATCCTACATAGGTTACAAAACAAGACAGATAATATTATTAAGGTTCAATTTTATAGAGTGTCTAAAGGCTATTCAATTTATTTAGGAAGAACCTACACAGCATCAATTCAGAAAATGCCATTCATATAGAGATTTTGTGTTTTAATTTTCAAATGTGACTTCATAAACCTGGGCTCTTATCAATGTCCTGAGTTACTCTCATTTAACCTTGGACAATTTATTTAACCTCTCTATGCCTTAGTTTTCTCATCTATAGGATAACTCTCACCTACACTTAGCAAAACCATAGGCAAGCACTCTACAAATAGTGACTATAACACAATGTAAATAAACTCTATTGTAATAACTTAACTCACTATTTGTTCAGTTCAATCTATCACCATTACATAGTTATCTATCTTCAGTAACAAAGCTATCTTTTATTAACTGGTAGAGAAAAGAAGTGGATAAGTTCTAGTTTATCAAATATTCTCTAGGTCTATGCTTTATCACCTGCAAATGTAGAGTTGGGACTAAGTGGTACTTAAAGTATATAAATTAGAATGTTATATTATACTAGAGGTCCGGTGCACAAAAATTTGTGCACTCGGGGGGGAGGTCCCTCAACCTGGCCTGTGCCCTTTCGCAGTCTGGGACCCCTCGGGGGATGACCACCTGCTGGGTTAGGCCTGCTCCCTGGGGAGAACAGGCCTAAGATGGCAGTCAGACATCCCTCTGGCAGCCCGGGAGCCCTCGGGGGATGTATGACTGATGGCTTAGGCCCACTCTGCATGGGGAGCCGCAGTCTGACAGCCTTAGTGCTGCCGAGGAGTCGGGAGAGGCTCCAGCCACTGCTGCTGCGCTCATAGCTGTCAGTCCAACTTGTGGCTGAGCAGAGCTTCCTCTGTGGGAGTGCACTGACCCACAGGGGCTGGTCCCAGCCACCCAAGCTCCCAGTAGAGGCTGGCTGGAAGCAGGTATCTGGGATTTATTTGTCTTCTATAATTGAAACTTTGTTGCCATGAGCAGAGGCCACAGCTGGCTCAGGGTTGGCAGGAAGTTTGGCTTCCTCCTTTGCCGGTGCAACCAAGCCTCCTGCTTGCTCCAGCTCCGTGGCTGCCGGCCGCCATGTTGGTTGGGTTAATTTGCATATAGTTGCTCTGATTGGCTGGTGGGCATGGCTTAGGGCATAGCGAAGGTATGGTCCATTTGCATCTTTGTCTTTTATTAGTGTAGATACTACAAATGGGTGCCTAATTTCAAAGAATAAGCATATTTCTGACACTAAATACAAAGACAATGAGATAGGAAGGTAAGAAAAAAAGAAATCTTTTTTTTGAGCAGAAAAGATCAGGAATAAGTTCTTAGAGCAACATGACCTAAGATGAGCTACAGAAAAGTAATGAACTGCTAAAGAGAAATCTATCACTTACCCATAAAAGGAGGTCAGCGTGAAAATGCTTTGAAGTAACCCTCCTACTCACATGAGGCAAGCATCTGGACAGAAAAATGACAGGATTCATTTGACACTAGGCTGAACATCGGTTAATAACCCTTTGATTTTTTTTTGAAGTTACTCCAAAACCTGTTAAGTGCTTTAGAAACTAAATCAGGAAGCTCAGCTATTATAGAAATTAGTCAGCACAATGCTAGCAAGCCAGCTGAACTATTTGGGTAATCAATAAAAATTTTTTAAATGGCAATCAGAAATGATCATTAACAAGAAGTTCTGGGTTTTAGAACTGGCTTTGCTGCAAATTCATTGTGTGAACTTGTACAAATCACTTCCTTTTATGATATAAATCAGTAGAAAGAAGCAAAATGTAATTGGAAAAATACTTTGTTTAAAAGGTTTATGAAATAAATATTTCTTTCTACTTGGCTGAGAGCATACATCTCATTGAAGTGGTCCAGTCATGATCTGTCTATGATCCACCCAGCCATGTGCTGGAAAAGTACAACATGAGAAAGGGAAGGAGGGAAATTGTCAGCTTGAGTGTCTTTGAGAAATTTTTACCCTAATCCCATAAAACATGACAAATGGCTATTACCTAAACATTTGCTATAACAGAAAATGCATAAAAGAAATTACATGTTTTGAAAGTGTGACAAAATTATTCAAATCTCTAATGCCCAGTGATGTAACAGACGACTGGCAAGATGCAAAGATCGCTAAGTGAAGAGCCCACTAAAAGCATACCAATGCTATTGCTCTTGTCTAAAGATTCTAAAGCCCTAGAATTAAGGCCTAATGTTTTTGAAGTTACAAAACATTTCCCAAACATCCCATCTTCAGTAACTGCTTTGAAGAAAACAGAAGACTCAAACAAACTTTCCAAAAAGATTGGCAATGGGGTAACTATTTAGGCTGTTTTTAATGCAAACACAAGAACTATTTGTTGTAACAATATGGTGCCACCATGACTTGTAAGTGGAATCAACATTTTATTGAGGGAAATAAGAACTTAAACAATGCTCATTTTCAACTGACCAAATGTATACAACATTCAATGCTGATAAGGGTACATTGCTGGCAAGAGAGAAAATTGGCAATTTGGAGCAATAGTTATAAGCAGTGGTGTGCTAGAGACAGTTTGCAAGAGCCTACTTTCTCTTCCCATCTCCGAATAATGTGACTTCACAATGGTGGCTTGAAATTGGCTGTGATGGGATTACTGACACCATGAAATAAGCAAACACTACAAAATCAGGGTCCCCTAACCCCAAAAGCCAATTGTCAAATGGATAACTTTTGATTATAAGCCTTAAAATGTTCAAACTCTTCAACCCAGTAATTCTACATCTAGAAGTATAAGAAAATAATTCAAAATATGAAGGAGGGGAGGAATTTCATGCACAAAGAAGCTCCTAATAGTAAATAAGTATAAAAAATATAAATGTAAAATTTGATAAAATTATCAAATGTATCAATTTAAAAGGATGTTGATATAGAGCATAATACTATTATGCTTAAACTAGTGGCCTGGTGCACGGATTCGTGCACACTGAAAGGAAATTAATTAGAAGAAATATTTTAATATTGCTATTTGCCCTTTCTCTATAATAGAAGTGTCAACCAAATTCACAATTGACAATGACAGATGGAAACACACGCGTGCAATTGGCGCCAGAGAAAGCTTTATATGTATCACGCATGCACAAGCCAACTTAGCCTTTTATAGATATAGAACAAATTTGCTTAATTAGACCAGCTTTCTGATTTAGTTAAACTTTCCCAGCCCAGCAAATTACCCCAACTTCTCTTTCAGGTAATTGTCAGCAACACAGCAGTAAATATCAACATGAAGCAGATTATTATTGTAGATCACGCAGGGAGAACAAAGGGTAAAATATTTAACTGAAGCTGTGTTTGACTATATTCTGTGCAGTGAGAAAACCTGAAGTCATTTTCTAGGTCCACCATTTTTTACTTCTTTTCAGTTGGGTCAAGTTTCTAAGCTTTCTAAATCTCTGTTTTCCGGCTAATGAAAAGAAAATAGGATTCCACAGACTCTCCTATCTACTTACTTCAGGACTTCTGTGAGGATCAAATGAGATGAAGCAAAAACTTAAACAGTTGAAGAGCTTTATAGTACTTCAAAAACAGAAAGATACAGGTAGATATAAAATTAATGAAACCATGTGTATTTCAGATCATTTATCTGCCAGTATTCTCAAAATGGGTACACAGCATTGTCCAAAATACAGGTGATGAGCTATTTATGAGTCCTAAATCATTTAGTGGGTCACAACTATCATTTTTCAAAAAAAGATAAAACAGAATAGAATAGAAAATAAGCACAGTAAAGTATTACTTTGTTAATGTTTTGTTTGTTATATATGTGTATATATACATCTAAAGACACACAAAAATATGATTATTGAGTCATAATGTAACAGTTGTTTTTAACTATCAGTAACAAAGTTTGGCATTAGCAATCATCTTAACAACCATAAATCAGCCAAGAAATGAGAGAAAACCAATCAAAGATGCATCTGCTATTGAGTTTTAATTTTAAGAAAGCAGCAAACTGGTAAAAGCTTCCTGAATTGTCTAGGGATTTCTGAACTGATAACCCTGCAAATCTCAGGAGGGCTTCTCCAGCAGACAGACTAGTCCTAATTTCTTCAGCAATTTTTGAAATCCAAAAAGGCAAGGAAGTTTGCCTTTCTTTGGTAAAGGCAAAGTCAGCAGCATGACTCAGGGCCTCAAAATTCCATTTTAATAGAATAGCTGGAGATTGTTGTTAGTTCAAAGAAAAGAATTTTCTTTTAAAAATGAAAACTGACAAACTTATTCTAAGAAAATATAGTGGGAGCAACTATAACATGTGAGTAAAACTTAATAAAGCCTGTTTATATCCATCACCTGTTAATTCTCACAACCACCTACAAGGAAGAGGTATTATTCCTGCACACTTGTGCATGAGAAGGGAGCTGAGACTCAGAAAGTTTGGCTCATGAAGTTGCAGTCAGGACCCAAAATCTGGCCTTCTTACTCTATCATAACATGCTCTGAGCCAAGGAGAGAAAAGGGATGCTTCTTTTTCCATTATATGAAGCATTCTGACTGTAGAAGGTAAGGTGTTTCACATGAAAATAGGTCATTCCGTTCTCTACCTCATTTCTCTTCTCCTCATCTATAAAATGGGAACAATACTACTCACTTTGTATGGTGTTGGAAGGATTATGAATAGCAACTATAAGTAGCCAGCTCTGTGTTGGGCACACAGTCAGAGCTTCGGGCATAGTAGCTGCAGCTGCTGTTGGCTAAGTGGACAGTGAGGAATCATGATTCTCTTCGGGGGCAGGTACCCACTCTCTCCCAGCCAGCTGAGGCTCCAGACATCAGTGAGCAGTATCTTTAGATGCAAAGGCCCCACTCTGGCTTGGAGCAGAAATGAGCCATCTCCCTCCTTATCTCAGCAATCCCACAGAATCCCACAGGCAGGCTTTATCTTCCTCTGAGCCAGGGACCCAAACAGGACTTATGAATGGATTTGAGTGTTCTGTAGATCCTCTGACATTAGATATTAGACCTGTGTACAGATATGTATTTTTCTGGGACGAGGATCCATTACTTCCACCAAATTCTCAAGGAGTTATTCATCACCACCCCTGTCCCAAATTAAGAACTACTTCTCTAAATTACCCTTTGCAAATCACATACCTCCCTCATATTCCTTCTCCAGGCAGAACACTAAGCAGGTCTGTGACTAGACATAAACTTAAATGGGACATTTGGGAAAGCCTTTATAAGATACATGGCCTTAATCAGATAGCAGAATACTCACACTAAAGAGAACACTATAAGAAGCCATACTTACAGTGACCTACTACTTATTAAACGCCTTCTGTGTGTCAGGTACTAACCCAGTTGCCTCACATATGTGAGCTCTAATCTTCACAACAACTCATATATGCATCCATTCTTCCATGTTTTTTACACACCAGGCAAGATACTACAGGATGCAGATGCAATGGATGATAAAGCAAAGACAGGGTACCCCCCCCTCACAGAGCTTACATTTACATGAGAGAAAAAGATATTATCAAAGGTCACCCAAGAAAATGTACAATTACAACTGTACTAAATATTGCAAAGAAAAACTACACAGTGCTATGAGGGCCCAATGCAAGTATGACAACCCTTTTTACAGAGGTCAGGGAGGCTTCTCTGAGGAATCATGATTAAGTTTAAATCCAAAGAAAGAATAAATACTTCACTGGGCAAAAGGGAGAGATGGAGGTGGAGTGGAAGAGGCAGAAGAGACGAGAGAAAAGGGCTTTCCAGGCAAAAGGCGCGTGTAAAAGCCCTGTGGCAGGAGAGCACCCAGCAGCACCTTTGAGGTGTGGTGAGGTGCAAAAGCAAGAGGGAATGTGGACTGACTTGGGGCTGGAACTGCACAGGGGCCAGGCCACGGAAAGTCCGTGTGCCATAATAAGGAATTTGGATATTATTCTTAGAGTTCAGGGAAGAAGACATTGCTAGTTTCATTTGGAGAGTGACAGGATCAGATTTGCTTTTCAAAGAATTGTTTTTGGATAATGGGGACAGATTAAAGGGAGGTCAGAGTAGACACAAAGAGATGATTAAGAAGATATTGCAGTAAAGCAAGTGAAAGATCACAGCAGCTTAGCCTGGGATGGTGAGCAGAAGAAATCCAGAGGCGGCGGACTAAGAGAAGTTCAGGACAGGAAATCCATAGGACATGGGGATGGTAAAGGACAGAGTGGTCTGGCAGGCTGCCCAGATCTCTGGCTCTCATAGCTAGATGGAAGGTGGTATCACCGCAAGACACTGATGCCCAGAAGAGGATCAGATCTGAAATGAAGATTATGAGTTCAGCTTGAAGATACTGAATTTGAGGGGGTGGAGGAACCAGGCAACTGGATAACATGGTCTGGGGTCCAGAGGGAGGTTCATAATGGAGGAAGTGGTCACAGGCATCAGGGACACAGTGAGATCCTCCAGAAAAGAAATCAGACTGAAAGGAGAAAAGCTTGGAATGATGCCGACATTTCTCCACCTTACATGTGCAGACGCCCAGGCTCACAGAGAAACAGTGACTTGCCCAGGCATTTCAAAGTGCTGGTGAGAGGAGGAGGCGGAGAAAAAAGTAAAGCACCAAGTCAGAGCTCCACTGCAGGAGTTCACACTGAAAAGAATGCCTATTTTTTGAAGAATAAGGCAAAAGCCTTCAAGGACACTTCATGAATCAAGAACACTAAAAAGAAACTGGACTTATGTGAAAGAGTGAACTAGATTAATAAAAATAAAAGCAGAAACAACTTCAAGTGAAGTGATGTTTAGATTGCACAGAAATCTACTTTCCCTGAACCCCATTGTGACTAGACCAGTCCAAAACGGTCTCTCCCTCCTCTCAACACTCCCACATCAGGTGCTCATTAAGTGTCCAACATTGCACTAAATGTTGAAGACACAGTGTGGGGTCAAACATAATTTTTGTGCTAAAGTTGCTCACAGGCTGGTTAGGGAGAAGAGGCAGGCAGATAAACAAACCAACAATGACGGTAGAGCTCAGTCAGTGCTAGGAGAGAGGCTGCTACCCAAACACAGAAAAGGGCTATCAAACAGTGATGAACCAGCCCAGCCAGCGTGGCTCAGTGGTTGAGCGTAAACCAATGAACCAGGAGGTCACGGTTCTATTTCCAGTTGGGGCACATGCCCTGGTTGCAGGCAGGAGGCAGCTGATCAATGATTCTCTCTTATGATTAATGTTTCTCCCTTCCTCTCTGAAATCAATAAAAATGTATTGAAAAAAAAATAGTAATGAACCTAAAAAGGGGTGAGATCCTAGCCAGGTGAAGGAAACAGAAATAAATGCATTTCTTTTTTTTTTCTTTTTTTAAAAATATATTTTATTGATTTTTTACAGAGAGGAAGGGAGAGAGACAGAGAGTTAGAAACATTGATGAGAGAGAAACATCGATCAGCTGCCTCCTGCACATCTCCTACTGGGGATATGCCCACAACCCAGGTACATGCCCTTGACCGGAATTGAACCTGGGACCTCTCAGTCCGCAGGCTGACGCTCTATCCACTGAGCCAAATCGGTTTTGGCGATAAATGCATTTCTGAAGGCACGGGAAGGGTGAAGGGAGCGGGGAGAAGCATTGGACATTTGGAAGGCATAGTTGTAGACAGAACATAGGCTGCTTCTTGAGGGATGAAGCTAGAATGATGGACAGGAACTGGTTTGAAGAGGCCCCAAATGCCAACCTAATTTGTTTTACTTTATCCTGAAGTCAACAGGAAACATAGAAGAGTGACATGATCAAATTTACATTTTAGAAAATGCATTTGGGCAGTACTGCGAGGGGTAGATGGGACATTCAGGACCACAGATGGGGAGGTTGCCCAGGAGGCCATGAAACTCCTATGAGGCCATCCATCTGCACAGTTTCTGGTGAACCTTTCTAGAAGAAGATGGGGCACAAACATCCAAAGTATCAATCATATCATTTCATTGGCACTTCTCTTCGACTACCTGAATTTTTAGTTAACTTTCCACAAGTCATGTCTCATCTCCCTACAAGACCTCAGGTTCTGTGAGAACATATACACTGAGTAATTCTAAGCTTTCCTAAGATGCGACCCTAAACCAGTGAAGTGCTCTATGCCTGAACTTGGCAGGTGGTTGGTCTCAGGGTCAGGGCACAGGTAAACTTGCCCAAAGTACTTCAAAGGAGATTCCAGAGATTTGTTCAGTCCTTGAAAAGATATTGCTGTTGAGCAAGAAAGGAATTGGATGCATATTTAAGCACCTGCTGGGTATTTTATTTACATTATCATGTCTGATCTTGACAAAGCCTGTAGGAAACAGTATTATCACTATTTAACAGCTAGACTAAAGTAAAGAAAGATCATGCAAATTCCCCAAAGTCACTGAGCTACTAAATGGCAATGTTGGGTGTCAAATCCAGATCCATTTGATTCCAAAGGGCAATCTGCCCCCAAATGATAAGAGAATGGAATGGAAGAAAGCACACGAGCTTTGGAATTCAGACCACTTGGCCGTATGACTCTGAGTCTCATTTTCATTAAATAGAAAATGCAGATACTAATAACACCAATTTCACAAAGTTATTATAAGATCAAGTGGGTTAAAGCTCCCTTTCAACTGTAAAGTGCTCTGCAAGTAGTTATTATTTTGGTATACGTGCACTTTGGGGGAGGACCTTTTATTTACCACTCATAACCTGAATTAGTTGCCTTCAAACACAGGCCATTTAATCCTGCCTGCTATCACAATAGGACCTCATTCTAGACTGGACTTTACATTATTAATGGTTGGTCTCACTGCTACTAATTTAGCTACAATTCTGTGAAACTGCCTAGGGGGAGATAAAATAATTTTAATAAAATTTCAATCCTCAGTCATTATTTTAAAAAGGGCTTCCGCTGAAAAAGAGTATACTTAGACATGATGTAGATATGGTCCCTTCCCTTTAGGAGCTTACAGACTAATACAGCACAAAAAGTAATCTGTACAAAGGATTTGTTGAGTAGAAAATGAGGATCAAGGAATAAGTGCCATGAGATCAGAAAGGGATAGGTTACACATGGCCCCACCCTGAGAAGGCTTCACAGTAGAGGCAGAATTTCAATGAAAAGAAGGAGTTTCATAGGATTTTCACAGGCAGAATATATTTCAGGAAGATGATACAACATGAGGATAAAGAGAGATATAGGAAAAGTTCTAGGCATAACTGATTGAGCGGGGCGGGGGCAGGGGGTTGTCTACTGAAAACAGACAAACTTAGTTGGAGCAATGGTTTAAGAGGAAAAAGGTGAAAGATGAGGCAGGAAAGTAAGCTTGGAGCCAGAAGGAAGACACCATTAACTCTTCATCAATAAATGATATAGCGAATGTGAGCAGTTTGAGGCCGGCCCTTCTTTAGTATTGGTATACAAAATGGAAGCAAGAAGACTCTACCTGTCCAGAACTACAGTGGTAGCTCTGGGAATAAATTAAAACATACATACAAAATATATTGTGAAGGAAAACTGAAATAACTTCATTATTAATGGGAAGCAAGGAATCCAAAATCACTCTGAGGTGCAACAGAGCTAGAAAATTCCGAAGCAGGAGGTGATCTGGGAACTGCAGTGTGGGAGAGAATGAAGATAATGAAATGTTCTGAAACATTCTTTGGAGGGATAAAGAAATCAAAATGAGTTTGAATTTTGCAGTGGTCTATCATAACATAGACCATTGGATTTTTTTTACTGGGTAATGAAGTGACACTCAGTTTCTCTGACCTTTGTCCTTTGATCTTGGAAGAAATCACTGTAGTTTTTAAGCAAGGAAACCAGCACCGTGTTCTCATCATACTTGATTAAGAAGTAAGGTAATGCTGGGACTCCTTCAGCTTGACAAAGATCATCATATGCACACTCAAGGGCTTGAATCTGAAAATAGGAAACATTGAGTTATTCTCCAGGAATTACATATATGGTGCTGAGCTAAAAATTAACATATAATAAATGGTAATTTCAAGCCAGAGGACTGGAAATGACTGATCACACCACTGTTATTCTTTTGCAGCAAATGAACATAAGAGTGACCCAAATAATGCCACTTCACTTTTACATAATATTTTTCACATGCATGGTGGTGTCTCTTAGGGGCACAAAAGGACATTTTATGGTACAGCATGGTAGTTCTCTAGGATATGAGCCACAAAGGTTGAGAGAGGTATCAACACATTATTTCTCTTCTGAGATAACCAAGCATGATTCTACAATTGATGAAATTTAACCTGAACCATTCCATAATCTTTAACAGCTTTATTGAGATACATTCACTTACCAAACAACTGACCAATTTACAGTGCACAATTCAATGCTGTTTTTAGCATGTTCAGAGGATTATGCAACTATAACCACGATTTGAGAACATTTTTGTCTTAAAAGAAAACTCACACCCATCAACAGCCAGTTCCCATGCATAATTCTTTCTCTCAACTTATATTTCTCCTTGGGAAATTAGTTCCACAAAACCATAACCTTTGATTTTTCTTAGTAAACATACTTATTATTTTTTAATCAGTAAGGGCTGCTCCTTAGTTTCAGAATTCAGGGTTTTAGTGACTGATGTACTTCATGAATTCAAATCATCTTGCCACTCAATTTTTGCTTCAATAACAGTCAGAATTCTTTGGTTTAGGGTCTGTGTTCTATCAGTCTGATGATTTTCTTTGCTCTTTTCTGAACCATTTCTAATGACCTTATTATCTTTCTTAAACTGCAAAGACTAACTCTGCATGTATCATTCCGGATACAGAAGTTCTGCAACTTGGCATGAGGGAAGAAGAATGTCTATTTAGTTTCAAAGGCTCTCATCCTAAAGTATAGTGCCTTATGATCCCCCCACTAAAAGTGAAAACTGCATTTTAGAAAATTCTTAGTCTTTTTAAAATGTTCCTATAATTCCTCCCTACTGGCTTAGAATGTTACCAAATGCCACTGAAAGCCTAGAAAATTATTGCTCACTACTTCTTCAAAATGATTTTATAAACATTTTGTAAATAAACCTGCTCCAAGTACCATCACTGGAAGATTCCATAGTGACCAGCTCTTCATTCAGACAAGTGTCTATCTGTCGCGCCAAGTGAGTGCCCCAGTAGGCCTAACCTTCCCTACCAAATGGCACAGAGATAAACTAGGCTTGCACATTAAACCCAATTGTACCTACATTTTGCTTTATTTGTTGATACCTGTTTTGGTGAAAACCTTTGACCCAAGCCCACTGGTCCCTGAATGAGGGGTATACTCTCAGGAAGGCAGAGAGCAGGGGAGCAAAACCAATAGTAGAAGTGGTACTTCTTCAGATCCTAAAAGAAAGAAAGAATATAACAGGATATCAGAATAGCAACAATGACTACACTGAAATGCATCTATTACTGTAACTTCCCATAACCAGGTAAGACAGAGGACTGATACACACAAGATATGACCAGCTTCTCAGAAATTCTCATCTCCAATAGAACTCATGATATTTCTGTCATTGTCCCAAAACATTCCCACACACCACATACTACTATATCAAGATAAACATACTTTTTTGGTCATGTGCTACAAAAAGTGTTCAGTATGTAATTGACATCATTGTCAACATTGTTCAATACACAAAACTACCCTGGGAGGTAACTATTATCCCATTTTATAGAGAGAAAACTAAAGCTTACAGAGGGGTGAAGAACTTGAATAAAACCATGTTATTAAAGAAGCTGTGCTTATTCATAATCTATATAAGCTGAGATCTATATATTGCTCTTAGAAATGCCTTATTGGTGAAATTCAAATAAACAACTATGAAGCACTTGCTATGTACAAGGCAAAACATTAGACACTGACAATAAGAAGATAAATAAAACCCAGTCCCAGCCCTTGGCCAGCTCACTTTCTGCACAAAGCAGAGATAACATGAGTGCTGCATGTCTCAGAGAAGAGGCTCTAAGAACTAAAGAACTTCGGGCAAGAGATGCAGGAGAAAGAACTAGGCGAAGCTGTCCGAGGTATTGTTCCCACTCAGGCTGAAAGCTCTTGCCCCTGAATTCTTGCAGCATTTGTGGCTGGAAACACTCATGTGCAGGAGCCCAGAGTTATGCAGCGATTTGGCAGCTTACCTGCCAGTCTGTTACCACGGACCACAATGCAATGGATTTGGCTAATTAATAGTTCTTCCTAAATCTTGCTTGCTATGAATAAAAAGTGGATGGCTGCTCCATATTGAGATATAATTCATATACCAAAAATATATTATTGGGATATAATTCACATACCATAAAATTCATGATGCTAAAGTATACAATTGCGTGGTCTATTTAGTACTAGTATATTGACTAGGTTGTACTACCATCATTACCAATTCTAGAACATTTTCATCACCCCCCTACAAAAAAAAACACACCAAAAAACCATTAATTAGCACAGCAACTTTCACTGGTGTGCCACAAGAAATTTTTAAAAAAGGAATACCTGACTATAGTCAGGGGCACTGACCTCTTTTTCCTTATATTGTCAAATTTAAAAAATGACAACAGTCATTTGTGCATGAATAAGAATTATACCTATTTTTTTGTCAGATGGGCAAAAAATGTATTTTTTTGTATACTGCAGAATTTTAGTAATTAGTTTATGTGTACCATGAGATGAAAAAGGTTGAAAATTGCTGCATTTGCAGAAAATTCCCATTTCCCCTGGCCTTATCTCCTGGAAACCACTAATCTATTTTGTCTCTATGCATTTGCCTTTTCTGGACTTTTCATATGAACTAAACCATATTAGATGAATTTTTAAAATATAAACTTTATATATATGTGTGTGTGTATGTGGGTGTGTCCAGCTGAGAAAGTCTAGTAATTATAATTTCTGCACTCTTTAATGTTAGGTCAAAAGGGGGTCCAGGAGCTGATGCATGCCTCTGCCAGGCAGATGGTGATGTAGATACTGGGTGCTTCCTAGAATCTGTAACAGGCCAGTGCACCAGGTAGATGGTGACGCAGATACCAGTCCCGCCCTGGAATTCCTAACAGGTCAGCTACCAGACAGATGACGACACCTGGAAACCATGACA
>NW_006286675.1:3940721-3948596 GCF_000327345.1 Myotis davidii | reverse complement strand
CCACAGCTCATGCTTCCCTGCCTTCACTGAACAGCTGTATAAAAAAATGTCCCTACTCCCTCTCGGCAGGACTCCACTGGCCCAACCCCAGGGCCTGTGGACCTCGCCCAGGAGCGCAGAATAAATTCTCCTCCTTCAATCTGCCTGACTCTCTGACTCAGTTTCCTGTGCTGCGAACCTCACATTTAATTCTGCCAGTAATTGATCAATTAGGAATAAATTCTTTCAACAATAGCAAAACAAATTACAAAACTGAAGTAATTAAGGGTCTGTTCCTTTGAGTCCTAAAAACAGCAGGAAAAAAAAGAAACAACACCTCCAGAGATTATTTCTTTTTTGTACTTAAATGATTTGTCATAAATGACCTTTAGTAAAAGGTTAAACAATTCAAGATGAAGGACTTCACAATTTCTAAGAAGCTTTATCAGGTCATCCTCAAAAGTCCAAAGGCTTGAATTTCTTAGGATTCTTTTCAGGACACAAAAGGTCTTGATTAAATTAACATAAAGCCCTTTGTGTCTGAAGATTTTAAAAGAGACTTTTCATTCTTTTAAAGGTAGGCTAAGAATGCTCAGTAAAAGGGCAACAGGCCAACACACATACTGACTCTGGGAAATGCCTTAAAACTTTAAGTGAGAGTGAATGTATTTTTTCTCTTTAAGTGCAAATTGTCAATTAGATTCCACTAAGTAGAATTCTTGTATAGAAAATATATTGATGTTAAAGTAACAAAATTAGAAATATTTAACTAGCACTATTTATATCTATTCTAGTAGTAAACCTACAAAATTACTCAATTTTACAGACAAATTATCAACATCAAATTCCACCTAGAAATTCCATAAAGAATTTAAAACTTTTTCTATACCCCACTATTACACATTAAAGCAGTATAACTTGTTAGAAAATGTGATCTTTTTAGATAGCTCCCCTTTGATATACCTTCCAGTCTGATTCTTATCATTCTCTTGGTAAATCAGATTGGCAGCATTCAGAGAAAATGGAGGATTAATTTGTGGGGGAGGAAAAAAAGTAAGACCTATAACTTGGCAAAAAAAGAAAGAAAAATGTGGGAAAGAGGATAAACTGATGAAGCTGTAGTGAAGTAACACAATGTACACCAATGTCAATATGTTTATATGCCCCCTCCAAAGAATTTACTCTAAAGAAATAAAATGGACAGGGAGAAAAATATCAGTATGGCCAGTATTATTCACTAAAGCAAATTATTTTAACAATGAGTATTGGAAACAATCTGGCTGTACAAGAGTCTATAGAATATACACTCGACAGGATAGTATGTAGTCATGCTTTATTACAAAGGAAAAATTAGTTTTATATGTAGATGTATACAGATACACACACATATAAAACACAGTGTTTTATTGGTGCTTCACAGATGCTGTGTTTTTTACAAATTGAAGGCAAGACTTTCTACCAGCAAAAGATTACGACTCCCTTTCTTAAAATACTAGCTTTACTGTAGTAGTCTGAAACCAAACCTGCAATAGTTCCAAGGTATGCCTGTGCATATATATGTAGATATACGTGTGTGTGTGTGTGTGTGTGTGTGTGTGTGTGTGTGTGTTTTGCTGGTATCTCTACAACAGCGGTCGCCAACCTTTCAGACCTCACGGACACCAGTGGTCTGCAGACCACCGGTTGGAGACTGCTGCTCTACAATATATCCTGACCACTTTCCCCATCACCAGGACCAGCTTCTTTGCCTGACTTCCCTAGGCAGCAGATGTTAATTGGATATCACCTATACAAAAACATTTTTCCTTGTTAACAAAACATAACTGTGTGGACAAACAAGTATTAGGTCGAAGGGGGTCCAGGAGCTGATGTATGCCTCCACCAGGCAGGTGGTGACATAGATACTGGGCCCTTCCTAGAATCCATAACAGGCTAGTGCACCATGTAGATAGTGACGCAGATACCAGTCCCACCCTGGAATTCCTAACAGGTCAGCTACCAGACAGATGACGACACCTGGAAACCGTGACAACCCCCGTGGTGGGAACTCCCACGGCTCATGCTCCCCGGCCTGAACAGCTGTATAAAAAAAGCGCTCCCCTCCCTGTTGGCGCGGATCCACATGCCCTGTCTTTGGGTCTGTGGGCCGCCCGGGGACGCAGAATAAAGCCTTTCCTTTCTTTCTTTTCTGATTAGCTCGACTCATCTTTATTTCCTACACCGCCTCCTGAGCCACCTAACAGCAAGGTAGTGTCATCTCTAGTCTACAGCAGCTTGAGGATGGCCAGGTTCCCTGAGAGATTACCTTTTCCTTATGTCGATGGACCCAGCAACCGAGTTCTGCAAGACTGTATTTAATAAAGACATTATCAACAACCACTACTCCCTGAATCTGAATTTATTGTGTCCTGAGTGGTAAGAGTTTGATGAGTGTGCTATATAAGTCATGAAATTATTACCAGTAATATGTATGATTATATCAGTATGATCAGTAAGAATGAATTAATTTTGCATTGGTAATAAGGGCCAGCAATATTGGCCACTAACCAAATGAAGATTTATTTAACGGCTAAAACTTGAATGACACAGGTAAAGGCTTCCGGAGAAGACAGCACACTGTTCTATTGGCACAATGGGCTTGGCTGGGGCATTTGAGCATGTCCTGTGACCCAGAGTCCATTTACTTACTGCAAATGTCAAGAGGAGGAATTTGTTGAGGAGTACAGGGTTTTTGAGAGCAGCGCCTGATTTTATGGATTCCCATATCTGCCAGAAGAGAAAAAAGTGTCAAGGTAAGTTATCAGGCATCTCTGAGCTTTTCACTCTCAAGTGAAGCACAGAGCTGTACAGCCCCAAACTCTTCTTTCCCACAGGCTCGGCACCACTTTCCCAGGCAATTTAGTGGGCCATCACCTCACTCTGCCCGTTTCCCACTCCTCTCCACCAGCCACACCCTCGTAACAGGCTGAGGAAAGTGAGAGAACCCAGAGGCCTCCTCTCGGTGGGTCTCAGCATGCCTTTATTATTTCTTTCAACAAATATTTACTTGTTTCCTAGTAGATAACAGGCACATCAGGGTTATAAAAATTAAAAAAATCAGTCCCTACCCTCAAGAAGCTTACAGTCTAGTGAGAGATTCAGGCATAAATGTCCAAGTATACCTCCAGGTAGGGTGTGCATCCAGGAAGGATTTAGAATTCCTGAGAGGAACCCCAAACTGGGCTAAGAGAAGGGAGGGGAAAGAGCCAGGAAGGACTTCTGGGAGGGAGTGATTTGAACTACGTAGATGGGATTTCCTAAAGTCTTATTTCAGATTATTTCACCCTGAGATATGAAGAAAAGAGAATGAACTTCAAATTTACAAATACTCAGCAAGTTCTGTGACTAGAAGAGGAAGCTGGTACTGGTCAGCAGCTGCTTGTCACAAGATGTTTCAGTAGCTAAGATTAGTTGCTACACATTGTGTCACTATGCAAGACAAATAAATGGTTCTTATGTGCCAATAAGAACCATTCCCTACATATGGGTAGAAGAGGGAAATAATCAGAGAGAAGTTCCTGCTACTGAAATAATAACTGTGGAGGAGCGGACTGCTGCAGAGCAGACCCGAGCTTCTGATAAGCCAAGTGGGGGGATTTGTGGGGAAAGTCCGAGCCCTGGGCAAGGAGTGAGAATTCCTATGGGGAGCAACCTGCTTTTTCCATGATGGATTAAGACCTGACCCAACTTTGGAGCCGGCCTTTTAAATGTGCAGCCAAAGCAGGAGCCCAAAAGCAGCCAAGCTGCAGGCCAAGAACAACCATCATCACGAGCATTCATCATGAGGAACAGAAGGGACACCTTCTTCAAGACCAAAGGCAGGAAACTTCCTTCTCTGACCATGGCATGCACCCACAGAAAAAGATTCTTTTTTTGTGTTTGTTTGTTTTTAAATATATTTTTATTGATGTTTTTAGAAAGGAGGGAAAGGGAGGGAGGAAGGGAGGGAGAGAGAGAGACAGACAGACACACCGATGTGAGAGAGAAACATTAATCAGTTGCCTCCTGCATGCACCTGGACTGGAGATCAAACCAGCAACTGGGTATGTGCCCTGACTGGGCATCGAACCTTTCGGTGCACAGGGTGACACTCAACCTGAGCCATACCAACCAGAGCAAGACTCTTATTATTTTTTTGAGACTAGTGTGAAGACCACTCAATTAAGTGGGTTAGAGGGGACTGAAATAAATTGTCCCCCCATTTTTGTTCTTCACACTAACTCAGATATGAAGAAGTAAAGGAAAGACATTCCAGGTAGAGAGAACATCATGTCCTGAGGAAAGAGGAGAGAACAAAAAGCAGGTGAAGGAAGGAATGAGAAGTGATTTACTGTGACCGGGTTAGACAAGGCAGGGGCAAGAGTGACAGGACAGAAAGGCCATGGAGGCCAGGACACGAGGGGCCTTGTAAATCACAGGGAGTGGTTTAGGTTTATCCCTGAGGATACTAGAGAGACTCCACTATCAGCTCCAACAGCACTCCAGTGCTTACAACTGGAAAGCTTCTTCCAGGGGCACAAAGAACAGAGAACCCAAAGGCATTCAGACATAAAAACAGAACTCAGACAGAGGTCAAGCTGTTTCAGAATGTTATAATGGGAGATCAGCAGCAAAGCTTTTCACACACTGCCCTGCATTCCGGCCTAACCCCAGGTGAGAGCCTCAGGGTCTTCTCTCTGACCTTCCCAACACAGACGCCAGCTATCTTTGAGTATCAATTATATACTAGTTTTTATGACAGATCCCTGCATCTGATCACAAACACCATGCCTGCAGGACCACAGAAAATACAATGACTACATCACGTTTTCCCAGCTAACCTCATTTGCTGCTTGTTCCAAAAGTAGCTTCTTATCTGCAGCCTTGAAAGCCTCCAGCGTGTTGGTGTTATACAGCGTTCCAACAGCTGGGCAGCAATGGGCTGGGGTGGGAGCATTCCTAGATACAACAGAAACATGGTTAACAGGCACAGCTGGGACTCAGAGAGCCAGGGAATGACAAACAAACCAGCACAACAGTGAGAGACAGAGGACAGTACTCTGGAGGACCAAAGAGAAGACTGATTGTACATTTCTTTAGAAAAAGATGAATATATTACTTAAAAAATAAAAACAGCACTGAATCTCTCAAAAACCTCTATATTCCCCTTACCCTAAACTCTCAGCATGCTGTTCTTCCACTGCCCCCCCCAAATATAAGTTCTTTCTCTATTTTTTCCCACTGTTAACCTGAAAGGGAAACATTATTTATTAAACTTCTATTGTGCCAAGAACTGTATAAGGCTTGAATTCTCATAACATGTTTAAATAACTTGCCTAAGGTCATTTAAGAATAGGTAGAGCTAGAATCTAAAGTCAGAACTAGTTAACTCCAAGATGCTGTGCTGCCCACTCCTCTCTCAAGCCCTTCCAGGGTTCAGGGCTCCATTCCAAACCTTCCTCTTCCAGGAAGCCATCTCCCATTGTCTCTGGTAATGGTTTATATATAAAACTAAGCATAATATTTTAGAGTGTTTTCAAGACAGAGTCATATCCCCCCAACTTGACCAACACTTACATTTTAAAGATATAAAGACTAATATTATTTTGCATCTATGTTACAGAATTTAATTTTGTAATTTGACTGAAAGGAATAAAATGTGTTGCATTTTGGAGAGATTAAAACAATTCTATGAGCCGAAACCGGTTTGGCTCAGTGGATAGAGCATCAGCCTGCGGACTGAAGGGTCCCAGGTTCGATTCCGGTCAGGGGCAT
The DNA here is from genome assembly GCF_000327345.1 of Myotis davidii. NCBI lineage: Eukaryota > Metazoa > Chordata > Mammalia > Chiroptera > Vespertilionidae > Myotis > Myotis davidii. The sequence goes on along the minus strand of NW_006286675.1, from coordinate 3,942,824 downwards.
GTACCTGGGTTGCGGGCACATCCCCAGTGGGGAGTGTGCAGGAGGCAGCTGATCGATGTTTCTATCTCTCTCCCTTCCTCTCTGTGAAGAATCAATAAAATATATTAAAAAAAAAAAAAAAACAATTCTATGAGCCTGGCCAGTGTGGCTCAGTTGGTTGGGCATTGTCCTATGCCCTGAAAGGTTGCTGGTTCCATTCCAGGCCAAGACACATGCCCAGATTATGGGCTCAATCCCCAGTAGGGGGCATGCAGGAGGCAAATGATTAATGATGTTTCTCATTGATATTTCTCTCTCCCCATCTCCATTTCTCTCTCTCTCTAAAATCAATAGAAACATTTTTTTTTAATTCTAGGGTTACTTTATTTGAAATACCCTAACCATTGACCAGGCAGTTCTTACAAAGATCTCTGCCTTCCCCAAATCCCTCATCTAGACACTGCTAAAGTACAAGAAAGCAGAAAACATGGACCTCACTGAAGCCTGTAAGTCAAGCATGTCAAACTCAAAGGCTAACATGGGTCAAATAAACAAGTTTTAAGTTTATGTGGGCCGCAAAAAACCAAAAGCTTCAATTTTCATAGAAATGTAGGTTTATTTTGATAGTGACATGCTAAATACAAAGGGCTGAAATAAATGAGTAATCGTTAACATAAGATAATAGTAAATTTTAATAAAATTTAACAATTTTTCTTGAGCATTAACTTACCAGACACTCAATAACTGCACAAATTAATAAGTGTAATGCAAATAAACTGATTTTTCTTATTCTCCGAAAGCGAAATATTTCCTGTTGCACACTAAACAAGATAGTACAAAACTAATGACATGGCAATCAGGTGCTAAAATATTCGCTGCTAGTATTAGTGAAGAGAAATGGTGCGCCTGTGCATAAGGTGTGCAAGGGAAATGAATGCAACATGATTATAGTAATCAGTCATTAGTGAATATTGTAGTTCATTATTAATAACTAGAGGCCCAGCATATGGATTTGTGCACACTGAAAGGAAATTAATTAGAAGGTGGCTGGCAGGGCCGGACTGGGCGAGACAGGCCAGACACGCCCTGGAGCCAACCTCCCGTGGTCCCTCCTTGGCTGGCCATACCTGGGGCAGCACTGGGGCTCAAAGGGCATCTGTGGAGTGAGCAGGTTCCCTCCAGCAGGTGGGGATTGGGCCAAAACCGGCAGTCTGACATCCCCTGAGGGGTCCTGGAGTGCAAGAGGGCATTCGGCACAGTTGCTGTCACTTGACAGCTCCTGCATTGAATGTCTTCCCCTTGGTGGTCAGTGCATGTCATAGCTACTGGTCAGACAGTAAGACAGTAGACTTTTATATATATAGATGTGAGAGATGGAGACTCGAACTAGGTTGGTATGTGTGGAGGTGGAGGTGGTGAGAAATGGTCAGTATTTAGATAGTTTTTAAGGATGAGTAAATACAGTTGGGCATATGGATTGGAAGACTTTGAGGTTTTGGTCTGTTCAGTGTTCTTATTTACTGTGTTGGGAAAGTTTGAAGAGGAACAGATAAGAGGCAGGTGGCAAGGTACAGATGTAGGAGCCAATGGGAATCAAAACTTGTCTTTTGGACACATGAATTCTGAGAAGCCTGTTAGACACCCAGGTGGAAATTTTGAGAAGCTTATTAGTCAATAAGGTGGAATTAGGGGAGAGTTTGGGGCTGTGGAGCCACAACTAGGCATCATGACAGGATAGACGATATTTAATTATGAAACCTTGGACATGCGTATAAAAAGAGAAGCAATGAGAGCGGCAGACTGAGCCCTTGCGCGTTACAACACTTAGTGAGAAGAATGAGGAGGAGTTAGCAAAGAAGCCTGAGAAGGAACAGCCAGCAAAGCTAATAAACCAACAAATAAGCTAACAACAAAAATGAAACAAAATGGGAAATGCGCTCTTCCAGAAGACAAGAGAGACAAGTATTTCAAGAGGGAGAAGAAAATTAACTTTGCTAAATGTTACTGAGAAGTCAAGCATGCTTGAGACTAACAGTTATTCATTGTCTTCATCAAGGCAGAAGGCACTGGTGGCCCTTGTAGGGCAGTTTGGGTGGAGTGGTGGGGATGGGGGGTTGCCTGGGG
>NW_006286675.1:3922895-3940280 GCF_000327345.1 Myotis davidii | reverse complement strand
TTTGCATATTAGGGTTTTATTATATAGGATTGTGTATAACAGGCTATTGTAAAAATTAAGTTACAAAATTTTAATTAAAATGTTTCTTACATACCATTATATTGGCTGGGCCACAAAAATATTCATTGTGGGCCATATGCAGCTCGCAGGCTGTGAGTTTGACATGCTTGCTATAAGTCTTTAATTCTCAATTGTTTTATAGGGCCCCAACAAGGGTCCTATTCCACTCTTTTGTGTAGAATTCAGTTTGAAAAACAGTTCTCAAGGACCACAAAAGACCTAATCAAATCCAGTGACCCTTGCATTGAACTCTGACCTTTCTGCTTCTGACATTGTAGACCATCTCTTTCCTTCCTGAAAACATTTCCTTCTTTGGTTTCTATAGCTCTTTTCTGGTTCTTTCTCCTCTCTGACAACTCCCATCTCCTTTGGTAGTTCTGTATCTTCTTGTCCTCCCTAATCAGGTATGTTCTGGCCCTTTGTTCTTACAGGAGAGTCTCTTCCTCTCTTACAGCCTCATGATCTTTTCTTCATGGAAGACTCTCAAACCTAGTCTGACCAACCCTGCTTGACTCCAGTGCCTCTGGACATTTCTACTAGATGCTGTCATCTCAACATGTTCTAAAACAAACTTACCTCGTCCTAAAATTTTAGCCCCCTTCTGGTTTCTCTATTTCTGTAGATGATAACAAAATGCCCCTGGCTACTCAATGCAACCTCAGAAATACACTTTACCTTCCTCTCATTAGAGCTTCCTAAATTAGGCCACATGTGACCTTTGGCAAGTCATTTTATCTTTTGACCCATAGTTCCCTCATCTGAAAGAAAGAGAGAAATTACACCTGGCAGGTCTGAAAAGATTATTTATGAATGTGAAAATGCTTAGCTATTTAAATCAATAAATGCCTCTCTTCTCTGCATCAACTCCCCATGGCCTCCAACCAGACAAAAAACTCTTTGAATGTATATGTCATATTTCTATGTATATCCCTAGAATACCTTGCACAGTTGCTTCTATATAGAAGTATCCTAATAAACATTCAGTGATGCTCATGGATAAGCAACTAAAGGAATAAATCAAGAAATACCAATAAAGAATCACAAAATATTAACTACAATCAAACTCAGGAGGCACAGTATCTAAGTCTCAATCAATCTACATGGTACTTGGTACCAAATAGGCTCTGATAAACACCTGCTGAAAAAATAAATGAGATAGTCTTAAGCATCTAGCATTTGTCTCTGTGTTATAGGAGGTGAAGAGAATCATGAGGAACTGGCTCCATTCACCAGGAGCTACCTTAGTTTCTCTGTGGTCCACCTATGAGAGAGGCTAAGAGTACTCATTTCTTGAAAACAGCAAACAGTGTTCTTCACTATAGATTTGGAGCAAAAAATACTCACATGTCAAAAGCACTGAACTCCAAAGTTAAGCGAGCTGGAAGCCCGGCAGAATCACCTGCACAGAAGCATTATCACATTTCAATCATACGTCATTAAAAGCAGCATTCAGAACAAAAATATGTGTTAGTAATTCTGTTCTTTGTTGAGCCCAAAGTGCCCCATCCAATTCGTGGTTATAACAGAGGCTTAGCATAAAATGACAGAGCTTTTGTGAACTTGAGAAATTTGCCAAGAATATAGAAAAAAATTTCATTGGGAAAAAATATTTCCAATCCTCTCCCCCAGCAATACTAAATAATCAGTATTAGTTCTTTGGATTAATAACTGGGGTTTTACAGCTCCCTTTCCTTTTCCCACAATAGGGAAAAAAGAGGTAAAAATAAACTTGGGTCAAAAGTCAGGAAGTAAAATAGAAACTGGGGAAGACCAAGACCATTAGTTGTAAACAACAAAGGTGTCCTTGCTAAAAGAAAGCTGACCCTATACTGGAGGGCAGAGAAGGTAACAGAAGATGATGGAAATGGAGTTTAATATTGCCTACCATTGTAGTAATAACCCTTAATGTCCTTGGGAGCTTCATCCAGCCGATACTCATTCAGCTTCTTCTGGGTCAACTCATGCCAAAATCCAACATCCAAGGCACTGCTAAAGGGGGCAAACTGTAATTTAAAGAGTCCAGGATCCCCCGTAGCTGCTGCCATTATTTGGTGCCTCCTGAAAAACAAAATAGAACACAACTAAATAGCACAAAACATGGTAAAAATAAACATTTGTAATAATGCTTAAAGAAAGGAAGTAAAACTGTTTCTATTCCCAGCTAACACAATTTTATATAGAGAAAAATCCTTAAGACTCAACCAAAAAATGGCTAGATCTAATCAATAAATTCAGTAAAGTTGCATAATATAAAACTGACATGCAAGAATTAGTAGTGTTTCTAAGCACTAAAAATGAACTTCCTGAAAAAGAAACAAAGAAATCCACCCCCATTTATATTAGTATCAAAAACAATAAAATACTTAGCATGTTTAACTGAGGAGGTGAAAGATCTCTACTGAAAACTATAAGACGTTAATGAAAGAAGTCAAAGAAGACAGAAATGGAAAGGTATCGGTGTTCATGGATTGGAAGAATTAATATTGTTAAAATATCAATACTACCAAAAGACATCTATAGATTTAATGCAATCCCTATCAAGATTCCAATGGCATGTCTTACAGAGATAGAAAAAAACTCTCCTAACATTCAGATAGAAGCACAGAAGACCCCAAATAGAAAAAAAAAATCCTAAGAAAAAAGCAAAAGCAAAAGGTACCACGCTGGCATAAAAACAGACAAAGAGACCAATGGAAAAGTGCTTGAGCACTCCAGCCAAGGAGAATGAAGACGTTTCTTCCCAGCTAACCACAGTGCCTGCATTTCTCTGAAATCTCACCTTTTATCCTTTAAATGAATGAAAATTTTGTGCCTTACTACATTTTCTTTTATTATTTCATATTTTCCCTCAAATCATCAAATAAAGTTGACCCTCCTGGCAATCGTGCTGGTATACATGGTAACTCGCTATATTCCCTGCATACTCTCATGGGTACAGGTACCCCAGTCTGAGAAGCACAATACTAGAGAAACTTGGCAGTTCCAAAAAATGCGGGTTGATACATTCCCTTCACTTTCCATCCTGTCCAACTACCCCATCACCAAATTCATATTTCTGCAGCAGAATGTATAAATAGGCACACTAGATGGAATAAATTTAGAAGACAGTTTACATTAACTCAAAGAGATTTTGCCTGAGTTTTGTGCCAAGGTTATTAAATAGCTTTCAGTCTTCCAAACTTGTTGGATTTTAGAATTAGAGATGAGGAGCTTTGGAGTGATAGTATCTATATGAAAAATGCAAAGTTAGTATTACATAAAGGTGCTAAAAATCAACATGGAGTGTGGAGCAGAGCAGGGAGAAAGCTTCTGTGAAGGAGTAGGGTGTTGAAGATGGGCAGAGGGCTGAAGGAAAAAGACAGGGAACTGCTGTGGTAGAAACCAGGAAGCATGAGCCTAGCTCTTCTTAGTAGGAGGGCTGGTACCATGCAACAGCAATGCACACACAAAGATAAGTGGGTTACACAGGACGTGGATGGAGAAGGCTTCAAAAGTGAGGCTAGCTCTGGCCAGGTAGCTCTGGCCAGTATTTTGAATCCACACCAAAAGGTTGTGGGTTCAGAATACCGGTCAGAGCACATACCTACATTGTGGGTTTGGTTCCCAGGGCACAAAAAAATGGCCAATGGTTTCTCTGTTACATCAATGTCTCTCTCTCTCTGTCTCTGTCTCTCTCTCTCTCCCCACTCCCTCCCTCTAAAAATCAACGAAAACATATCCTTGGGTAAGGATTTTTTTTAAAAAAAAAAGTGAGGCTGAAAAATTCTGGAGTGGGAAGCAAGTGACAGTTTGGAACAGGAAATATGACAGAAGTATACGGTGGCAAAATGGCTTTGAAGGAGGCAGGAAGAGGGTCCTAGACCAGCAATCTTCAACCTTTTTCATCTCATGGCACTTATAAACTAACTTCTAAAATTCTGCAACACACCAAAAAATATATTTTTTACTGATCTGAAAAAAAATAGGTATAATTTTGAATAATTCACACCAGACAGCTACTGTTGGCTATTGTTGTTTTGGCTGCTGTTATTTTTTATTTGAAAATCTAAGGGAAAAGAGGTTAGTTTTCCTGACTAAATAGTCAGGTATTACAGGTTTTAAAAAAGAAGGATCGCTTACCCTTTGTGACAGCATGGATAGTTCTGAAGATTATTATGCTAAGCAAAATAAGCCAGCCAGTAAAAGACAAGTATCACATGATCTCCCATATATGTGGAATCTAATGAACAAAATAAACTGACAAACAAAATAGGTCCAGAGACATGGATTCATGGAACAGACTGACAGATCTCAGAGAGGAGGGGGGTTAGGGTGAGGGAAGGAGGTGAACCAGAGAATTTCTATGCATATATGCATAGCCGATGGACACAGACAGTAGTGTAATGAAGGCCTGGGATGGGACAGGGGTTGAGTGGAGGAGGAGGGAAAGGGGGGGAAATGGGAACATTTATAATACTATAAATGATAAAAAATAAATTTAAAAAATCAAACATTATCAAGAAAAGATTAAACCATATCTGCACACTGCATTAAAGACAAGAAAAAGTTTAAGGAGAGTAATGACAAATGGTGGCAAAAGAGACATGGATTCATGGAATGGAGGAGGAGGAAGAGGTGGAGGAGGAGGAGGAGGAGAAAATGAGGCCTGGTCAATGCCATTGGATTTTAATTTTTAAAAGGAGCTCAGTGGTAGCTTTCTAAAGTGGAATTTGAGGGTAGATTATTAAAAACAGAACATGCTGTAAGGGTAGAATCAGCATGGGAAAGTAACCAACTGTGTGTGTCCCGGCATGTTCCAGAGGCCAGTTAAGTTTGCTACTGGATTCTTCATAGGTGGTTGTTTTTCAACAGGCTTAATGTGTTTGTCATATTTAAAAATATTCTTTGCTGCCCTAGCTGGTTTGGCTCAGTGGATAGAGCGTCGGCCTGCGAACTCAAGGGTCCCAGGTTCGATTCCGGTCAAGGGCATGTACCTGGGTTGCGGGCACATCCCCAGTGGGGGGCGTGCAGGAGGCAGCTGAATCGATGTGTCTCTCTCGTCGATGTTTCTAACTCGCTATCCCTCTCTCTCTCTCCCTTCCTCTCTGTAAAAAAATCAATAAAATATATTAAAAAACAATATTCTTTGCCAACAGAAATCCAATTAGGAATTAATAAAACTTTCACAATGGGGACTTAACAAACACAGAAAAACAAACAGAAAACAAGAAGTGGGAACTATAATAATTAAATATTTTTCTACATAATCAATAAGCTTAGTCGATCACAAAGGACAATGCATCACTGTCTTTAAAACTCTCTGCTGCCTTAGTATGGACCTGCAACGTCATGCACCAGACAATGCCATCTCACACCTCCACTCCCCGCAGAAATGTGTTCATGGGTCACTGACTTCAGTCCCTATCTTCTCTAAACAAGAAGGTGCCACAGAACTGATCTGTATTGGTGGCTCCCTTGTTAACCAACCAACCAATCAACCAACCAACCAAACCCTTACTAGACTTAAGACACAGAGAGTCAGGTGTCATCCCTGCCTTAGCCCGCCAGTTTCTCGGCCTCATGCCTTTCCTGATGCCCCTTGGAAACCTCTCCCCATCTACCAGGAAAATGTCTCATCTCATAAGATCCTTTATGAAACTTTCATTAAAACCCATAGTAGCAGATATCAGTAGTTCCCTTCTCCAAAGGAATACTTCCATTAGAGCATTTTCTATTTTAAAAAAATATATTTTTTATTTATTTCAGAGAGGAAGGGTGAGGGAGAAAGAGAAACATTAACAATGAAAGAGAATAATTAATTGATGGACTACCTCCTGCCTGCTCCACAATGGGGACCAAGCTCACAACCAGGGCATGTGTCCTGACGGGGAATCAGGTGTGACCTCCTGGTTCATAGGTCTATGCTCTACTACTGAGCCACGTTGGCCAAGCTGTCCTTGCTTTTTTGATCATACCCTTTTAAAAATCATTGAATATTGTTCCCTCTCATCTGTGGGGGATATGTTCCAAGATGCCCAGTGGATGCCTGAAATTGCAGATTGTATCGAACCTATATACTATGTTTTTTCCTATACATTCATACCTTTTCACTTATAGAAACACTTCATGGCTTCTCTTTGGCATATCTCAATTGCCAGTATCACTACTCTTGTGATTTGGGGCCATTGTAAGTATGAATAGGAGTCACTTAAACACAAGCCCTGTGATAATGAGACAGTTTATCTGGTAACAGAGATGGCTACTACGTGACTAATGAGCAGGTAGCATATACACTGGACAGAAGGATGATTCACGTCCCAGGTGGGATGGCATGAGATTTCATCGTGCTTCTCAAAATGGTGTGCAAGGTAAAACTTATGACTTGTTTATATCTGGAATTTTCCATTTAATATTTTTAAACCACGGTTGACTCTAGGTAATGAATACTGTGAAACTATGGATAAGGGAGGACCACTGTAATAGCGGCTGTACAGAAAAGAAAACAGGAAGAAGGAAGAGGTTAAGTAACTTGCCCAGTCACACAGAAAGTGGAAGAGCTGAGTTTATGACCCAGGTCTGGTGGCTTCAAAGCCCTGACTTTCATACTATACTATACTTCCTTGAAGGAAGGCGTACCCTACTCCTCCCTTTCAGAACCTTTATATTGCCCATCAGCCCCACATATGCTAAAAAAATAACCAATTATTTTGAAAACACATACACACACACACACACACACACACAAAACACATTTTCTCTTGACTCGACAACCAAGAAGAAAAAGCCAGAGCAATCACTGAATATGGAAGTAACTCAACACAGTAGCAGAGAGTGGTACAAATGGGTTTCCTCTGTGTGATGGGTCATCAGGTCCCTACACACTCTGTTTTGTTTTTTTTAATATATTTCATCGATTTTTCACAGAGAGGAAGGGAGAGAGATAGAGAGTCAAAACATCGATGAGAGAGAGACATCGATCAGCTGCCTCCTGCATATCTCCCACTGGGGATGTGCCCGCCACCCAGTTACATGCCCCTGACCGGAATCGAACCTGGGACCCTTCAGTCCGCAGGCCGACGCTCTATCCACTGAGCCAAACCGGTTTCGGCAGTACACACTCTTAAAGGTCAACAGAAACCTGTTCACATCATCACTTTGATGACCTGCTGAGTTCAAGATGGAATTTTACCAGTGCCAGGGACAAAGGAGAAAACTCTTCCACACAGCACTGCAGCAGCTGGTGAAGTTACTCAGGACGACCACTTAGAAGATAAAGGACAGGCACACTAAGAAAGTAATCTGCATAACAGATATATCCCTCAAACATTTCTGACTTATTTGATCGTTGAGAAATTCCAAACAGAATCCAAGAGCCTATTTCACAAAAGAATACGGCTGGTGTTCAGCTGCTGAACGGTTGTTTGACAGGCTAAGAAAACAGGAAGGTCTTAAGCAAGAGCAGCAACATGTGATTAGGTGTCTGCTGGAAACATCTAAATAGGATACTCAAATATAAATGTATCATTAGGAACCTATACATCTATGTCACATTGCCATCTTCCCCAAACTGGAAGCGAAGGTTAAAGAAGTAACTATAGAGGGAGTGGGAAGTGAGTTATTGATACAAAGTCATTTATGTGTAACTAATCTAGGTCCAAACATTACCTGCTTCCTAAAAATTAAGACTTGCCTATAAAACCCTAGACAGTGAGATTTCTGGTCTTCAACATTACATACTGACATAGCCAAGAAAAGAAACTGACAGAGGCATCATTATAAGTATGGCTCAATTTTATTTCAAACTATTTCTATCATATTCAGGATATGAAACCTGGGGGTTACACAAGAAGGGATTGTGTTACTTCCAATGAAAGAGGAAGGACTTTCATGAGAATTCAATACTGTAATGAACAAGAATCCCAGCAGTAACCAAAACATCTAGTTAAGATTTAACTGAAAAAGCAGGTGGGTTGTTAAGCAATAGGGACCCTCTGGGGCTGTGTCTAACACCCAAATTTGGTGCAAATTTCATATTTTTATGAAAATAAAACTAAGTCATTCTCAGAAACTTACAAATAGATTAAAAACAGTACCTTTGGAGACTTAATTAAAAGTTTCTGTCCAAATGAACGTAAACCTTGTGTTTGTGCTGTTCTTTAACATCAAATCCCTACAGGAAATGTGTATTAGTAGTGACTTCCTAAGAAAGAAGCTATGGGGTCAGGAGACCAGAGTCAGGAGAACCTTAGTTTCACTGTATGACCCTTTGCCCTTCTGAATTTTGTGTGTGTGGGGTAACAATTCAAAAATAAGTAAAATCATTAAAGACAAAAGTCCTAACCCAATGGCTCAAAGACAGGGAATGAGAGAGGTAACACTACCAGCTCAACTGCTTTAGTGCCAAGAAATAACACCTGGGATATCCTGGATGAAAAAAACATGTCTTATTCACCGTTTTTCAGCACTCAGCACAGTGCCTAGAGTATATTAGCTCAGTAAATGTTGACATGAAATAATAGCTCTTTTCCCCACAAAAGGGCCAAAGGATGGCCCTTATAGTGAGACAAATTTCAGATTTTAAAAATTACTAATAGCTTGAATTGTCCAAATAGGAAATAAAGTGACTGGAAAGAAAATGAATTTTCCATTAGTGAAAGTGTTCAAGCATATATTAGATGATTATTTGCCAAGTAACAGTGCACAAAGAATTACTGTATCAGGCAGTCAGGCAAGAGGCCAGGGGTTGGCAGGCTTTTTCTGAAAAGGGCCAGATAGTAAATATTTTAGGCATTGCAGGCCAAAACAGTTTCTGTCATATTTTCTTTTTTTCTTTTACAACTCTTGAAGAATGAAAATTACATCATTAGCTCATAGCTACACACACACACAAAGGCCCTTTGCAGGATCTGACCTGCAACCTGTAGTGTGCTGACCCCTGGACTAAATGATTTTCCAAACCTGTTATTTTTGATCATTTTAAGGTGTCAATAATGTATTTTGTTTTTAGGGAAACTGACATTTTTGGAAAAATCTTTTTGAGAGTAGCAGAGATCTGCAAGGATGCTGAGGGGAAACAGATTGCAAGACCAGATTCCAAGGCCACATTTGCTGGTCTACAATATGTACCTTGTAATGATGCAAACACATCTTTATGAAATGGTAAATGCAGTCTACAAAGAACACTCTCACACATATGTCAGCATCATTAAGCCAAGAAGATGCAAGTATTTTGGCTTTGCATCTTATAAAATTAACTAGAGGCCCATTGCACAAACATTCGTGCAATAGGCCTTCTTTCCCCTGGCTGCCAGCACCAGTTTTCCTCTGGCACCCGGAACCCAGACCTTCACTCTGGCCACTGCCTTCCATCTTCACTCTGGACACAGTCTTCGCTGCAGCTGGAACCTTCAGTCTTTGCTCCTCGCTCCAGCGGAAGTCTTCACTCTCCGACCAGAGCTGCTCCTGTAGCTCCTTCTGCCCCCGACCCTCCCCCACATAGCTTGATCGCTGCTTCGCCTACAGACCTCGCCTACGGGCTCCTGGGTCCCAGGGGGCCGCCTTGCCTGTGGCCTGGCTTTCCAGTGGCTCCTGGGGTCTCACACAGGGGCCTGCATGGCGGCTCCCAGGGTCCCGCCCTGCCTGCAGTATGCAAATTAGCCGCCATCTTTGTTGGTGGTTAATTTGCATACTGCGCTGATCAGTCAATGGCGATAGTAGCAAAGGTACGGTTAATTACCATGTTTGTTTATTATTAGATAGGATTGGAGCAGAAGTGCTTCCTGGATTGAGTCTGCCCAATCATTCTCCCTCTGGGGGAGACCAACAGGATTGGACACGGCAAATATTACACCAGTACAGGATTTTTGAAATGAAGAGGTACAACTGGTAGAAAGGAAACAGCAATCAGAGAGATAGAAAAACAAACAAACCTGTCTTTAGGGAAACTAGACCCTTGGAAGGAGGGCAGAAAAACAGACCAGCCTGACTATATTAAAAAATTTCTAACTATAATTTTTCCATGTGTATTGCTGGGCTTTTGTTTGCTTGCTTGGGAAGGGCACAAGAGTTTTGAATGGTTCAGAGAAAATGCTAAAAGCTAAGGTAGTTGGGAGCTGGGTCTTCAGTCAGACAAACTCAATTTTGAGTTCTGGCTCCACCTCTCACTGGCTGAATAGACATGGGCAGGTAACTTCATCCCCTGTGCCTGGATGTCCTCATCTGTAAAATAAGGATAATTACACCCAACCTCGGAGGTTGTTGGGAAGGCTAAATGAGAATGTATGTGATGCGCCTGTTACAGTGCCTGGAATACAGCCAGTAGTCAATAATGGTAGCTGCTATCAGTTTTTCTTGTCACGCCCCCCGCCCCCCAACACACCCCCACACACAACAGTGCCTGACTAACGTGGTTGCTTTTCCCCATGCTCACTATGAAAACTTTACCTGCCTCAAAACACATCTCACCGAAATCTCAGCACTCTTCATGGTAGTCACAGAGGCAGTTTAATTAAAATGAAACAGATGGTCTCCTGCTATAGATCATCAAGGGGAAGTCCAGGGGGCAAGTTCTAAGGGGTTAGGAGCACTCTGTTCAATTTCTCTGAGGCCACGTGGGGCCATTCACTTAGCAGAAGGGCCAGAATAACCACAATTTGGTCCTGAAGTAGCTCCTCTGGGCCAAATGGAGCACATAGATCAAGCTTCTGTTCTCATTTTCCCAGCTGTGGGGCTTCGAGCTCTGGCACTCATTAAAATAAGCACCAAACCACATGACCAAGTCCCACTGACAAACAGAATATGTTCTTAGCTGTTGATGGGTAAAAAGAAGGTAGAGATGGCCAGAAGTGGGGAGGGCCCCTCTGGCATATGGGGCCAATGCACGTTCTGTAGGCTAATGATGCTTCTGCAACTTTGTGAGTTTTGGAAATAATTTGCAAGACTGCTAAAGAGGGAGGTTTAAAAAACCTTCATTTCCAAAACAAGGGGGAGAAGTTCCAAACTTAGAAGAAAGATTAGGCTTTACAGGGAGATGAAAACTCAGGACTCCCATAGGGGAACCATCTGGGTACAGATGCCTCAATTTCTTTTAAAAACTGCATTTGAGTCAAGATGCCCCTAAGCCAAACTGATGTCTCCACAAGACAAAATGGCTTTTTGTGACTGTTCTGTTAGGTGGCAATAGCTGATTACATAAGCAGGCAGGAAAATTGCTATTAGGGACGAGTTGTCCCCTCACCTCCATGTGAGCCACCTACCCTACAGAATCAACATTTGTTCCTTTAGAAGGTCAGTCAGTCACTTCCATAGTCTTCAAACTGTAACTTACATTCTCACTGGTTACTTCTGGGAATTGCTTTTCTTTTATTTATTTTTCTATTGTAATAACCCGAACCTCCACCTATAATCTGCTCTCATCCAGCCTCAGTTTTTTGAGAACAGACCCACTAGATACCAGTATTGTGGGGGTGTGGCATGCCTATGAAGGAGTGAGAGTAAAAGCTGAGGAAATCTGGGAAGTGGAGAAAGAGACAACACAAGGGTGATGGAAAATAAACAGCATGTCTACTTTTGAGTGGTTTTTGTTACATTCACCAGTCAACAGTGTCACATTGTTCCATTCTATACATCTATACATGAAGTACAGCTACCTGGATTTACCTGAATTGCTGGGGAGTCCTTAATGTCAACCAAAATCTGTGATTGTTTCCTAAAACCTGGCTGAAAAAAAATGAAGGCTTGCTTATGAATAACAGTTTCTGTGGTTTCCACTTTGGGGACTATTAAGGAGTTCTGGAAAAAGAGAGAAGTGCTAAAAAAATGGGGCAAGCCAATACTTGATTTCAGATTTTCAAGATATTTGATTCCAAAGATGAGAATAAGGATGGATTCTATATCCCACTGAACAGATACTTTGCTCCAAGGAAAAATGCCATATGAGCCATTTAGTCCACATGTACAATTAGAAAATTATACCCTTTAAGACATTTTACTTCCATTTCTCAGAAAGCTCAAGGCTTTTTACTCTTGTCTGCCAAAAAAACAAAAACAAAAACTGTCATTATAAAAATACATCCATAATACCTATGATCTAAACAGAACCCCCTAGATGTGACCTCTTGCACAGTACACAACCTGCACAACTGTATGCAGCCGTACTGAGTAATCACAAGAGGCCACTATGGTTTATTTAAGAAGGCGGCACTACAAAATAACTTATTTCTGCCTTGACCACAGAAGAGCCATAAACAGAATATATCTGGAACTCAGCAAGGTCTCTGACAAGACTGCTCCAGATATTCTAGTAGATAAGATGAAGATGTAGGAATTAAATACTAACATAGAATAATTAAGAACTGGTAAGATAATATTTTTCAAAGAATGCTGATTAATGAATTAACTGATATAATAAGAAAGGAACTAATAGTGGTAAGTCTGGCTCAGTCTTTGGTCCTGTCCAATTTATTTTTACAGTAGTTCCCTCTGTTTCACAGTTTCAATTAACCAAGGTCAATCATAGTCCAAATTATTAATTAAAAAATTTCAGGACAATTAATAAGTTTTAAATTGCACACTGTTCTAAGTAGTGTGATGAAATCTTGCACCGGCCAGCTCCGTCCTGCCATGGTTGTTAATCATCCCTTTGTCCAGCATATCCACACTGTATATGCTACCCCCGTTAGTAAACAAAAACAGAAACAAAAACAAACCCTTCAATTTTCAAGGATTCTCAACTACTGACATCACCTACTCTGGACATCTGGCCAGATATCATCATGCCTCAATGATCCAGGATTACCCAAAGCTGCTGATCCTCCTGATGTACAAATAGGTCAAGAGCAGCCTACATCCCAATGCCTGCATCATTCACTTCACCACATAGGCATTTTATCATCTCACTTCATCACAAGAAGGGTGAGTATAGAACAATAAGATATTTTGACAGAGAGACCACTTTCACATAATTTACAGTATATTATTGTAAATATTCTATTTTATTATGAGTTATTATTGTTAATCTCTTACTGTGCCTCACTTACAAATTAAACTTTATCACAGGCATGTATGCATAGGAAAAAACATAATACATACAGGGTTCAATATAATCCATGGTTTCAGGCATCCACTGTGGGTCTAGAAACGAATCCCTCATGGATAAGGTGGGACTACTGTATTTTATTTATCTATACTAATGAGTATTCATCAGTATTTACTAAGTATTTCATGTATGTTGAACCTTGTGTTAGGGGCTTAAGCAGTAAAACAGACAAACCAATTGATTCAATAAGGTATTGTTATTACATTTTATCAGTGACTTGGATAACAATGTTTGCTTATCAGCTCTACACATAACACGAAGCAGGAAGGAATAGGCAATACAACGGATAACAAAAATTCAGAATAAAATAGATTCTTACCGCCTGCAATCACAGGCCTATTTTAACAAAATTAAAAAAAATTTTATATATACATTTTATTGATTTTTTACAGAGAGGAAGTGAGAGAGATAGAGAGTTAGAAACATTGATGAGAGAGAAACATCGATCAGCTGCCTCCTGCACATCTCCTACTGGGAATGTGCCCGCAATCCAGGCACATGCCCTTGACCGGAATCGAACCCGGGACCTTTCAGTCCGCAGGCCGACTCTCTATCCACTGAGCCAAACCAGTTTCAGCGAATAAGATTAAAATTTTCAGAGGTAAATATAGGGTCATAAATTTCAGGCCAAAAATCTCCACAATTGGACAACAATGCAGTCTGATACACTGGAGGCAGTACAAGGACGGAAGGGCATCTGCCATAGCTTCTTCATAAGCCAAAGAGACCCAAGTTCAAATCCCACTTCTGCTTCTGGCCACACAACCTCGTACAAGTGATTTAACTTCTCTGAGCCTATTTCCCCATGTATAAGATGGGACACCACATATGACACAGAATTATTGTGAGGATTCAATTAGAAAATAATGTATTTGACACACGGTACTCAAAAGTAGAACTAATATTATCAACAAAACATGTGCCAAAGTCACTGGAGTTTCCATTTAGTTATTCCTCCAATAAACAATCATATTATGTACTAGCCCCTGTGCTATATTTCAGGATTCAATGGCAAAGAAAGCTATGGTTCCTGCTTTTAAGGATCTAATAGTTTTAAGGGTTAGACAGACCAGGAGAGACAGTATGGCAGTTTGTGGGTAAAACTAGGACAGTACAATGTGATGTTGTATAGGGTGTTATGGGAGGAGGAAGGAGGGGTATCTAATGAGACTGAAGAAACAGGGATTTGTGTTTTAGCAAAGATCTGTATTTTAGAAAGGGCACAAACACTAGTGAGGGCCAGACTGCTAACGCAGGGCAACCAGCTTGGAGGCCATGCAGGAATATAGGCAGGAAGTAAGAACCTGATTTAAGGCAGTAGGAGAGAAAATAAAGAAGACGAAGGCATGCCAATCAATATCGAGGATTCTGATGACTACCTGGGCTCAGACGGATGGTATGAGAGGGAAAAAGTCCACAGTGACTCCCAGGGTTCTGTTCTGAATGACTAAATGGAAGAAGGAGGATGAGTGAGACTACAGAACGGTGAATCACAGGTTTGGTGGAGATGCTGAGCTTCACTTTGAACTTGGTGAGTTTGAGGGCTGGCACTCAGGGGAGATCCAGGCTCAAGGAGAGCAGGGGTCACTGGCACATAAATGGGAGTTGAAGCCGGGAAAAGTAGAGAAGACAGAGCCTTAGAGAAAACTAGCATTTAAGTGACAAAAGGAGGAAAACAGCCCACAATGGAATCTCAGGGGGAAATGGCCAGAGAAATACTACAAAGCAGGAGTGGTTTTTCATATGTGAAAGAATATCAGGCAATACCAGATGTGCTGAGAATTCAAAAGAGTAGGAAGGAAAAGTGTTTAGGAGTTCTGGCAACATCGAGGTCTGATGACTGGGAGACTCAATGGCACGGTTAAGAGGCTGGGAGAGGAATGAAAATGTGAAAGACAAGGAGACTGGTAAGAGAGCTGCTCATGTACAAATGAGAAGCACTGAGCTGACAGTGTGACAGTGTCAAGAGCACGATGTGATGTGTGTGTTTACAACAAAGCCAGATGGGGCCTTGGATTATCTCAAGAAAAAGTCCTGCTTTTCCTGACCAGACTCCTTGAAGAAAGAGGACTTCCTTTCTACACCACACAAAGAGACTGTCAAACAAGAACAAGTTCAAAGAAGGGTAATGAGAATGAAGAAAGTATGAGGTAATGTCAACGGTAATCATTCTGGGGCTGGACTGATGCCAAATGAATAGGCTGTGATCCAGTCTGCCAAAACTATGGAGGTGCATATTGTCTACTTGGTAGCAAGGCACCACCTATTTTTTCTCCCTTAAATCACAATTGGGTCTTACACTGAGAAAAATATAAGTAAGGATTGGGGGATAGAGAAGAAGAGGAAGGCATTTGTGAACTTCGCTATTCCATGGGTAAAACTGGAGGACTGAGGCAATCTGAGAGAAGGTCAGGAATAATCAGGGAACTCTAATCAAAGAACTCTGTTACTTATTACCACGCAGAGGATTCATTCTCCCCTACCCCAATTTCTTGATTCCTTTCTCCCTCCTCTTCCCTGTATGGGGTCACACCAGTCCAGCAAATCCCACTTCCTTTACCTTTCAAATCCACCCACCCTTCTCCCTCTCCACAGGCACTGCCTTGATTCAGGCCGCCTTCTGTCACCTGGACCACGGCAACAGTGCCCTGACTGGTCTCCCTGCTGGTCCCATCCTGTTCAATGTAATCACCACAATGCTGCCTGGGTAATTTAAAACAGAGAGCCTGTCACACCTTGTTTAAAATCCCTCAGTGCCCCATTCTCCAGCACCACCCTTTCAAAGTAAAGTCCAAACTTCTCTGCATGGCAATATTAACTGCTGCAGTTTATTGTCATCTACCAGAGCCAACTGGATAACATTTATCTTATGTAATTCTCACATCAACCTTGGGAGGGCTTGTATTTCCTCTTTTTATGGATGAGAAAACTAAAGCTTAGAAAGTGACTTGCCCTAGTTCACAAAACTAGTTCAGCAGCAACACTCGTATTGGTACACAAGTATTTGAGATTCCAAAGTCTGTGTTCATAACATGCTATTGCCCACAAGGCCCTTCATGATCTGTCTCCTGCTTACCTTTTCAGTCACCTCTTATCCTACAACTCCACCCTCCAACTTGGGTGAACTACCAGGAGGTCATGCATTGTCACCCACAGCCCTTTGCTCACACCACCCCCAGAGTCTGCACTATCTTCCCACCTCTCACCTTCAGGACTTGGGCAAAGCAACACCTCCTTACAGAAGCCTTCCCTGATGCCTGAGTCTGACCTATGAGCACCCTAAATCCTCCTCTAGCAAACATCTACAAAAGCTTCACAGAATAGTGCTGTTGTCTATCTCCTTGAATTAGAAGAAAAAAATTCCTTGAGGACAGGGAGGTGTATCTTACTCGTTTTAATATTTCCAGCTTGCGGAGCAGTGCCAAGCACAGCAGAAGCTCAATAAATACTTATGCTTATTCTTTATTATGAGAGGCTGGCTGGGAACAGAAAAAGGACCTGTGGTTGAATGAGCCCTATAGTTAACTTCTTAAATGGTTTCAAAATTATGTCACATGAAGCTTTCTCTGATGCCTTCATGTGACATGAGAAGTTATGTCACCTCCTCAGAGAAAAGCTTCTTCTGCTTCCCCCCAGTTACTCTCCGTCCCATTACTATGTTCCTTTCTTTTTTTAAAGCATCTATCAGGATCTGAAACACCTACCACCCATTAAAGGTATTGCACTATTAACTATCACCACCACTGCTGCCCCCATGATTAAAAAGAAGGCTCCATGCCTCAATGTCAGTGGGGCATAACAAAATTCTCAGCTGTTGTGGAGTTGTCTGTGGGTAAAAAAAAAAAAATTAAATGAGCCCTAACCAAATAGCTCAGTTGGTTAGAGCAGTGGTTCTCAACCTTCCTAAGGCTGTGACCCTTTAATACAGTTCCTCATGCTGTGGTGACCCCCAACCATAAAATTATTTTCTTTTTTTTAAAATATATTTTATTGATTTTTTACAGAGGGGAAGGGAGAGAGATAGAGAGTTAGAAACATCAATGAAAGAGAAACATCGATCAGCTGCCTCCTGCACACTCCCTACTGGGGATGTGCCCGCAACCCAGGTACATGCCCTCAACCGGAATCGAACCTGGGACCCTTGAGTCCGCAGGCCGACGCTCCATCCACTGAACCAAACCGGTTTCGGCTGTCTCCTTTTTTTAAAAAAAAAAAATATTTTACTGTTTTTTTACAGAGAAGAAGGGAGG
>NW_006286675.1:3900715-3922765 GCF_000327345.1 Myotis davidii | reverse complement strand
ACCAAGGTTGTGGGTTCAATCTTAGGTCAGGGCACATACAAAGAAGCAACCGATGAGTGCATAAATAAGTGGAACAACCAATCGATGCTTCTCTGTCTCTCTCTCTATCTCTCTCAAATAAAATTAAAGAGCCTCGCCTGGAGAGGAAAAGGTGGGAAGAGGAAGACAAACTAGCAGCTTTCAAAGACGTGTGGGCAATAAACTGGAAGTGAAATCCTTAGGAGCCTGAAGGAGGGATAAGGAGCTGAAATTCCTGGGTAACTGCTTTCAGCTCAACTTATAACTTTTTAAAAGTCAGACCTGGGGGGCGGGGAGGGGAGATCAAATAGGAGTAGCCAATAGTAAGCTTCTGTCACTTAAGAAATTTAACCAGTGCGGGTATCACAGAAGAAATCCAAATACAGTGGGGCCTTGACTTACGACTGTTCCAACTAACGAGTTTTTTGAGGTACCAGCTGTCTCTCGGTCGATTTTTTGCATTGAGTTGACAGAGTAATTTGAGTTAACGAGCAAGGAGCTCGGTCTCCGAACGAATTAAACTCGTAAGTCAAGGCCCCACTGTATTTAATGGGAATGGAAGTCTGGGACCCAAACTGGCAGCTACAGATATGCCTGGTTTCGGTTGCACACAACGTTTTAATGAGTTGCCAATTTTTAAAAATTGTGTTAGTTGCCAGGGTTAAAAAAAATCAAGAGACTGACCACATGTGCACACACTGGAGTTTGTTTCGCTTCTCCAACATCCTCTACGCTAGGACTGTGCTCCTAAAACTCAAAACTCAGCAAAAATAAAAGTTTGCCTCTGTTTATGACATAGACACTTTCTTACACCTCCATTTACCTTACCTGATTACGCATTCAAATTCGCAACCCTTGGACCCAACCGAGGAATCAAGAGCCTGAGTTCAGAAAAGCCCAACTTGCCATCCTCGCTTCAAAATAACGTTCTCGTCACTCAGAAGGCTCAGTCCCACCGCACCTCCGGGCGAAGCCGGGACGGGCAGCCCGGCGCCCCCGCTCCCAGGTCCCCACACCCGGGTTCGGAGCGCTCCTGTCGGGGACTCAGGGGACTGACGTGGGAAATTAGGACCTTCCTGATCAGAAGACCCGGGCTGCCCGAGTCGGAGGGGAAGTAACTGGAGAAGGAGGGCGAGAACGAGAGTCAGTGACGCGGTGGGGAATGGAATGGAGGATCCCGAGACCCTCCGTGACCTTGGCCTTCGCCGCTGAGTTCGCCCCCTCCCGCCGGGCCTCTAAAACCAACGCCAAAGGACCCCGCGTTTCCCTCACCAGCACGGCTCACTTACCGCCGCTCAACTTCCGGCAACCCCGCAGCGTCGTCCGTAGAGCGCGCCCCGATGACGTAACGTGACCCCGCCCCCCCCGCTGGCTGTTCGGGGTGCGCATGCGCACAAAGGAGCCGCGGACCAGTCTGGAAAAGGAGCCCCTAGCACCGGATTGAGTGGGAGGAACCTGAGTCCTGGGGAAGGCGGAGCATCAGGTGGTGGCGAGGCCCCCTGGTGGGAGCTGACCTGGAGAGGCGTCACCTTATCCGATGTGGGAATGTGTATATGCCCCTCAGGCTTTTAAAAAAGTGCTCCACTGTTGTCTGTTGTTTTCAGAGGATGACAAGAAATATTTCTATTTTCTGGTAGAGGCAGTATCAAATGTATTCCAGGGACCATTAGGCGATAGGTGTGGAGAGACAGAAGATGGAAATTTTAATAGGTCGATGATACTCGATAATGACCCACCTGCTCTTTCTAAACCAGGCATTATTCTCATAGCTCTCCGTTTTCAATTGGATAGTTATTCATCTAAATTATTTATTGAGTGTATATTATGTGCCAAGGGGTGCAGAGATGTTGAAAATACAATAGTGAGTATAAACCTAATCTGATATATCAAGCCATTCACAAAGTGACTGTGATGTAGCTCTTTGGACTCATAATAATAAGAGTAATGACTACAGTTTGTTGATTATCTACCATGTTTACAGGTTTTCACATCTCTAATTGCCACAAAGACCCAACAAAGTAGGTGTTATATTGTTCCCATTTTACATAGGAAAGAATGGAGTGTAGTAAAAGTTAAGGGGCTTGCTGAAGTTAAAGAACTTCTGGCCCAGGATTCTAATCGAAGCCTGTTTCACTTAGTAAAGAGATACTTTATCCAAAAGGATTCTTATACAGAATGAGGGAGGAGAGGGAAGAGACTATTGCAACAAGGGAGGGAACTATTGCAATAGGAAATCACTCTGACCAAAAGATCTGCAAATGTCTCAAGAGTTAGGCAAAAAAGTTTCTTCAGTGGGGAAGAGTGAACAAGACTAGAAAAAAATAGGTGTGGAAAAGTGGGTAGAAAGTGTGGTTTGATCTAATAGTAGTAAATCAGGCTGTTTTACCTTGAGGCCAGCCAGTTCTCAGGAGGGGTTGTATGCAGTTACAGCCTGTGAGTGAGTCAACATTAAGGAGTCTGGGAGCTTAACTAAAGTTGGTTAACAGGCACTTTTTTGTTTGATCAGTGAAGACAAGTAGTTCAACTAATTATTTATAAGGCAAAGAATATAAATTCAAGACTGTGCCTGTCCTTGCCGCAGATAAAAAAGAAGATATCCATAAGTCTTACATAAGTTATGAGAATTGATGTTTCTTTGCAGTAAATCATTTCAGAAGCACAAAAGAGTGAGTGAGTGAGTGAGTGAGTGAGTGTGTGTGTGTGTGTGTGTTGGATTGGAGAGGATTTCTTAACCATTGCTGTTTTTTAACAGCATGGGACTCAAGTAAAATTCAATATTGTCAACTGGTTTCACTAACCAGCTTCCTCCCCTGCCACTGCCCCTCAGACAGCATGCTTGGGTCACACTAAATTAATTCTGGTGTTTTAAGCACACGCTGCTAGTTTATTTCTCCATCTGCAATACCCTCACACTTCCTCTGATAGTCTAACCCTTTCTCCAACTTCAAAATCCAGTTGAAATGTGGGTGAATCTTAGACAAAATGTTGACTGAAAAAGAGAACATATTATATGATTCCACTTAGGTAAGGTTATAGAATCAGCAAAACTAATCTCTAGTGATAGAAGTCAGCTCAGTAGTTGCCTGGGGCATAAAGGGGAGGCATTGTCTGCAAAGGGGCATGAGAATTTTCTAGAAATGTTCTTTCTATCTTGATTGAGATGGGGATGATGTGAGTGTCTGTGTTTGTCAAAATTCTACATTTAAATTGTGTGCATTTTACTGTGTATATTTAATGTAATAAATTAAAAAACAACACAGTAGGGATGTCAACTCCTATGTGCCTGGCAGCCATCACCTCTAGGCTTCACTCTATGAAGCTTATATGAGGGTAGGTTGAAGTTAATTCTTTAAAGCTGTTTCCCCGGCTGGACTTTGAGATCCTTGTAATTAATACCTTTTGGAGTTTCTGCCCAACTCATCATATTTCCTTCTCCTCTGAGAAGAGCTGGTCCTCCAGCCATGTTTGTGCCACCTGCTCCCCACCCCCACCCACCTCTCTTCAGAGTTGATTGCAGCTGAGGTGGACATGGGACAATTCTTTACCCTGAGCTTTGGACTTTTGTACTGATGCTCATAGGCAATAGGAATAAGAATAAATCATACAGGTCAATGGCATTATTCTAGAGGGAACTTCTGCTGTTGATGTTCCTGTGGCCGACTTGGCTCAAACTCTTTCTGAGGCAAAGTCATCCAAAATATTCCTGGATTCCACAAAACACCTCAGTAGCCATTCACAAAGCTGATTTCTGTCACTTGCAACCCTGTAGTAACTCCATATGGTTGAAATCATATCTGCTTTGTTCTCCATTGTATCCTAAAGCCTGGACCAAGAAGTGTTCAAGAAGTACTTGTATGTGTCCTCAAAGAAGCATTTAAAGGCATTTTCTATTTATCAAAAGCTATGGATGGTTTATTCTTCCTTCGAATAAATTCAACTTATGACTACATTAATGAAGACTATGTTCTTGAAGGTAGATTTCTCTTGAGTTTATTAATACCATGCTACCTGTTTTTTTCTCTTGTGTACCCCACGCCACTTTTTCTTTTATGTCTCCCTTCCCAGTCCTCAGTTTCTCTGTCTTCCCTGTCTCCATCTGTCTGCTCCTTATCTCCTCCATTTGCTCCTTAATCTCTCCCCTTCTCTGTCCTTCCACACATCCATCTCCCCGTCTCTTCCTCCTCTGTCCCTTGGTGTCCCTCATTCCTTCCTCTTGGTCTGTCCTCTCTGACCCTCTGCCTCCCCCACCTCCTCTAGTTTCCTCTCATTTCTACCCTCCACTTCCCCCTTCTCTTACCCTTAGTCTCCTCACCTCTACTTCTCCCCTCTCTGCAACTCAGGCTGTCCCTGTAGCAGCAAAGCACTGGGGACAGAGCATACTGAACCTTCCTCAATATGGCTATGAAGGAAAATGAGAATCAGTTACTGTACCTTCACAACAATTGTAGAAAAATGTTCTTAAAAGCCCTATACTATTTGCATTGTTATAAACCTTGTAGACAGTTAAAAAGAAACCAGCGTTTGGTAAATTTGGCAAATTGGCCATATGAAGTGTTGGCTTAAAGCTCATTAGCTTTAAGCCCATAAAAAGAAACCCAAAGGAGCTTCTTAATCAGAAAATTCTTATCAAAGTCTCTGTAACAGCCTTCTTCTAGAAGGTATTTATTTTAATATTTAGGGTGGCAGAAAGCCTGGTTTCGACTGGAGTTTGTGCAAGCCATCGGGCACTGATTCTTTGCTGAACGTGCTGAGGTGGAGTTATCTCATATGAATTTAGACCTTTCATTAATTCAAAAATTAATCCAATCATCCAGATAGGTGTAGGAATAGAAGGTTGGTACTGTGGAAAGGAAGCACATTCCAGAATCAGATCTTACAGCTGTCCCTTAACACCTCTGTACTTCCATTTACCTATTTGTGAAAACATGGAAATCTCCCTCATGAGACTGCTATGAAGATTAAATTATATAATGGTGGTAAAGCACAAAGCACATAGTATATTCTCAGTATATCTGAAAACTACATATGAGTACCCTCTGTGTACCAGCCACACTGCAAGCGTTATAAAAACAACAACAACAACAACAATAATACATGGACCTTGTTCTTTGTGGCTCTGACAATTTATACGGATCATTTCTTGATCTTGTCCAACTCAAATCCAGGTCCCTTTGACCCAAAGTCAGAGGTCAAAACCATTTCTCTTCACTAGTCGCCTTAACTGTTCATCAACATAAATAATGAGCATTTAGCCATTTGTCTGTATAGAGCAGTCTCTTTGGGTGGTCCTTGTTCCTGAGGGATCCCAGTGAAGGATGCATTCACAGGTCTTCCGAGAAACAGCTTCTAACCTGGAAACAGACCAGCTGCAGGTTCTAACACCAGGATAAAATCTCCTTAGCGCCCACAGTTTTGAGCCAGAAGAGCTTATGGGGATGTGCAAAGCAGAGTGAGCGTGAAGCTAGTTTGGAAAAGCAGGTCCTTTTCTAAAGACTTTTACAAATGTGATCATAAACCAAAGAGAACCCCTATATGAGCTCTTGTAAACTTTGACAGTACTTTCGATACATCTTCATTTAAGAGACTCAGAACAGTAGAATTAAATAAGTCAAACTTGTAGCAGTATAGTTTTAAATATCATATTTTAAGTAAGTAAAAAACACCAAACTCTCACTTTAACAGATCATGCAAACAGGAACACAAGACACAAAATGCCAGCTTGTACAGGCACTCCATTTGCTACGCATATTACAGTTTAGCATCGTCTTAAAATATAAGTCACCACCAGATTGTAACGTCAACATCAAGTAAATCTGTATGTTTCCATGCCTTTGCTAGTTTTTACTTGAGAGATGTGATTCTAAAAGAATATGACCACTTTAGGACAAACACAGCAAAACTCACAGATAA
Organism: Myotis davidii; assembly: GCF_000327345.1. NCBI lineage: Eukaryota > Metazoa > Chordata > Mammalia > Chiroptera > Vespertilionidae > Myotis > Myotis davidii. The sequence goes on along the minus strand of NW_006286675.1, from coordinate 3,916,837 downwards.
ATAGCACACTGCCCCTTCAAAGTATCATCTTCAATGGCCACAGACATATTCTATGTTGGCTGTTCCTGCTCACAATGTATTCTTTTGAGAATTGCTACCACTCTCAGGAAGAGTGTGTGTGTGTGTGTGAGAGAGAGAGAGAGAGAGAGAGAGAGAGATTTGCTTTGGGGAGAAAATGTGTTATGATGAGCTGAAACCCCACAGGGTTTCATTCTAGCTGTCTCACATAACTAGTTATGTGATCTTGGGCAGCTTATTTCACCATGCTGCATCTCAGTTTGCTTCGCTCATTACACCACCCTCCTGTAGTGGGGTGTGATGGGGATTTAATTAGATAAACCTGGCATAACACCCAAGAAATACAGCTTTCTTTTCTCATTCCATTAAAAAAAATTTTTAAATGTGAAACCATTAAAAATTTATTTTTCTCTTTGTGGGCAGCTTTCATCATCATTAAAAAAAATAGCTAAAAGGAATTTGGGGTTGAAAACGATGGGTGTGCGAGCTGCATAATTTCCTATCAATTCTGAGACGTGTGAATGAGAAATAATAAGGCAGAATTTCTAGGGCAGTTCAGACATTAGTTCTGGAAAAAGCTGTAAAAGAGGCTCAGAAGAGAGGCATTCTGAGAGTGGCAGTCACAGTGGAATACCTGTTAGGCCTCTCAAGGTGACCCCAGGAAAGGGACAGCATTTATCTGCATGTGTGCACAGTCATATAGATCCATTCCAGGATGGCTCTAGAGTTCAAATCTCCAGTGGAACTCTACCCACGAGTCCTTTCAACTGCCCATTAACTCAAGTCTGGAAGCTTGAATTACAAGGAGAGTCTGAGGCTCCCACATTTCCTGAGGAGCAGGAATACTCATCCAGATTCAGTTCTCTTGGAAATATTCTGCTTTGTACTCAAAGTACATTCTCTGCTGACCACTGCCATCTGCAGTTCTTCCAATGGTGCCTAAGAACTTTCCAAATGACCCAGCCTTTAATACTATTCTTTTGACTCCAGAAAACCCAGGTACTTGGCAACCCACAGGCCTTCACCATCCATTTTCTTCAGGGACATCGTAAGTGTCACTTTGTTACATCCCCTTATAGCCCCTCTTAGGAGCGAATGTGCAGAATTCTCTTGAATGTCTTCTTGAAGTTCTCATTGCACAAAGGGTAGATGAGGGGGTTCAGTGTGGAGTTGATGTAGCCCAGCCAGATAGTGAACATGTGCACATGTTCGTTGCAACAGCTCTTGCAGAAGGCAATGACCATGAAGAAGATGAAGTAAGGACTCCAGCAAAGAATGAAGGCCGCCATGATAAAACCCAATTGTTTGGCAGCCTTCCGTTCTCGGGTCAGTTGCAACCCAGACATATACTGCCTTGAATGAGAGCGGAGCCTCTTCCAAGTGAACTTGATATAATCAAGGCCTGTGCTAGACTCACTTCTCGGTTTGCCTTTCCCTGACGCTGACTCTGTGGGGATGTCTGAGTCTGCTGGACAGAAGGACTGGCTATCACCTAGGGTCTGATCCTCTGACATCTCACTGGCCCCGTGTACGGTCAGGCTCTGCTCATCTATCTCAAGCTGGCTCTGGCTCTGGTTGATGGCTATGTAGTCCTTGCCACTCCCCTCTGCCTCAGTCTGTGTTTGCACAATATTAAGCGGGAAGCAGTGAAGTTTGTCCACTTCTTCATCCTCCTCTTGGCTGTAGACACCTGAGGATTTCATCTCATTTGGATCTTGGGATGGTGACTTCGAGACAGGTCCACCACTAGCAACTTTCTGTTTCCTTTTCAGAGCCTCCCAGAGAGACGTCTTCCCTGGTTTCATGGCCCCTATCTTGGGGTTCTCTGGCTTCAGCTTAATTTCAGAGAAGGAAGGGAGGGACCCATTCATGAGCTCCCGGTGCTGACAGTGCTGCCGTACAGCCTTGTAGATGTTGGCATAGAACCAGAGCATGAGCAAGGTAGGCAGGTAGAAGTTGATGATAGCAGTCATGATCTTGAACCAGGTGACATCGTAGAAGTCTGTCTCACATTTGTCTTCTCGGTGCCCTGAGTTGTACGGCATAAAGTGAGGCCAGCCCAGAATGGGAATAATCCAGAGGAAGGAGAGAAACCAGGCTCCCAAGATGGTGGCCAATGCTCGGGTCTTGGTGCGATACCTCAGGTATTTGAGGGGCTGCTGGACAGAGCGGTAGCGATCAATGCACAAGATGAAGACACTGAAAATGGAGGCTGTGCTGGCCACGTAGTCCATGGAAAGCCAAAAGAGGCAGAGAGGCCTGCCCAGAGACCACTTGGACATGAAGAGGTAGATGATGTTCATTGGCATGACAACAGCTCCCACAATCAGGTCTGCCACTGAGAGGCTAATGATGTACAGGTTCCCCACAGTGTGTAGCTTCCGCTCGCTCCGCACAGCACACAGGACCAGCAGGTTGAGCCCCACTGTGACCAAGGAGATGGTGCTCAGGACTACCACCAGGGGCATCAGTTGGTTGTTGGCCATGGTGGTCTTGTTCCCTTCACACATCTTATCTTCTAAGATGCTGGAGGAATTGGGAGAGTCATTGGCAAAAGAGCAACCTCCAGCTATGGCTCACTCCCTGGGAGGAAAGACACAAGGTTAAGGTTAGATTCTTGGTGATCAATAGTCACTTAGTACCATTCATCACATTGATCAAACTGGGGTTGTATGTGGTCAGGGGTAGTAGACACGGCTGGTTTCCTACAGTCTATACCCCCTCCTTCCTTAGTCATTCCTTCCTGCCTTCCTTCATTTAATGACTATTTATTGAATACCTGGCATTGGTCCTGGCATATAGCAGTGAACAAAACAAAAATCTCTGCCTTCAAAAATCTCTCCTTCATTCTAGTGAGGGAGTTGGGCAAAAACAAGGTGAAGTTTGTATGAGTCCCATGTTGCATGTGTTCTGGGAAGGCAGACTGCATTATGATTAGTCCAAGCTGAATATCGTGCTCTAGCTCCTCATTGCCAGTGACTGGTCCAGGGGTTGGCATGAGACACAACTGTGACCAAGGAAGTAGATGGGAAAGTCTCTTGACAAAGGTGGGGTTCCGGAGAGTGCGTCCTCTCTGGAAAATGAGCAAAACAAGGAAAATCATTGTTTCCCACTTGCTGCCTTCTTCCTAACAGGAAGTGATGCTTGGGGCTATGGAGATCATCTCGGGGCCACCAGGGAAATGCTAAGAAAACCACTGAGACGCCACCCAGGAAGTCCTATTATCACTGAGTTGTTGAACAGAACCTGGAATCTTCTTCCTCCATACTGGTTATCATGGGAAATAATTAAACATCTTCTTTGCTTAAGTAACTATTATGGGAGTTTTTACTAGCAACTAAAAGGCTAATGATGTTCAGGTTCTTGGGGGAGGTTGTAAGGGCACACAAAGCGTGGGATAAATTGAGCCCATCTCCTTGGATGAATGGTTCTCAAATTGGGAGAGGGTTATTATTTGAGAAAGCATATTTCTTACCATTTTACTTTTATATTTTATCACATAAAACTAGGCATGCATTGCTAGTTTATGCTGAGAACAGGCTGTATGTTGTTATTGGTGATCCTCAGGTGGGGTGGGAAGTAGAAATAGGTATGAAAACTTCTAGATTTTTATATTCATAAAAAAGTGACATGAGTTTAAAGAAAACTGAGAAACACTAACAGAGATCATAAATCTCTCAATAATTTAGAAAAAAACACTAGTTTTTCATTAAGGCAAAATTAGATAAATTCCTGAGGATAAGGCCAAATTCATATTTTTTTTTAAATATATTTTATTGATTTTTTACAGAGAGGAAAGGAGAGAGATAGAGATAGTTAGAAACATCGATGAGGGAGAAACATCGATCAGCTGCCTCCTGCACATCCCACACTGGGGAAGTGCGCGCAACCCAGGTACATGCCCTTGACCGGAATCGAACCCGGGACCCTTTAGTCCGCAGGCCGACGCTCTATCCACTGAGCCAAACCGGTTTCGGCCAAATTCATATTTTTTAAAGATTAAAATCAAGACCCCAAGGCATTTGGTCCTGGAGGAAGGAACCCATTGAGTTACTTTGTTGGAAAAGCACCACTTGGGAGGCACTGATTTTGCCCCAGCTCTGCTGCTAATTTTCTGAGTGATGTCTCAGCCTACTTTTTCTCATTGGTCAAATGTAGAAAGATGGGGTAGGTCTCCTTTTTAGCGTCTTGCTTTAGGTATTTTTCCATGTTCTTTCCTGAGTGTGCCTCCTCTGACCTCTTCAACAGCATCACCTTCTCCTCCTGGGACTCAGTCCTGCCCTCTGCTCCTGTGACTCTATGCTGCCAGCCTCAGAAGCCTTATCCACGCAGCCCCGTTCACCCCCGCCATCACCTCTTTGTGGACAACTCCCAGATCACAGCTTCAGCCTGTATCTTTCTCCACTCCTACATACAATACTCAATCAATATACTGGAGCTTCAACTTCAGCTCTGACCATGTCAAAACCCCTTGGCATTGTCCACAGTCACCTCAGGAAGGAGGAAAGCAGGCTAAGGCAGTGTCATCTCAGGGGTTTTATTGTTTTGATTGGAAGGAAGCAGGAAGCTTCCTAAAACACTGCCATAACTTTGCATTCCCAAGACAGCATACCCTCCTACCGAAGTGACTCATTTCTCCCTTTTCCTTATTGCCTTGAGGAAATTTCTCTCTTTCTCATTTGTCTCTTTGACTCATTGCACACAGAGGGGAATCAGTGTGTTTTTGGTTTGTTGTTTTGTTGTTGTTGTTTTTGCACTGTGCATAAACTATCATTCCATAATTATATTTAACAGAAAATGATTTGTTTCTATATAAAAATATGTATTTTTTCCTTTTTTGCTTAAAAGAGAAAAGGTGTTATGGTTGAATTGAGATCACTGAACTAAAAATTAGTGTTTTATATTAAGTGTTTGGTTTGGGGTGAAATCTACTAATGTCTGCAACTTTGAAATTAATCAAAGAATACGTTGGATGGATAAGTGGTTAAAAGGATGGATGAACAAACAGATATGTTAAGCAAAAAGAGCAAAATGTTAATTTACAACCTTGGCAGTGGGTATATAGGTGTTCACTGTATAATGCTTCCAACTTTTCTATTTCACTGATAATTTTCATAATAAAATGTTGGAAAAAATTAATACAGCATAAGTTTATCTTCCTCACCTATCACCATAAGCTCAACTCTTTTATTTTTTTAATCCTCACCTGCAGATATTTTTTCCATTGACTTTTTAGGGAGAGAGGGAGGAAAGGCGGGAGGGAGAGAGGAAGGGCGGGCAGGCAAGGAGAGAGAAAGAGAGAGACACATCAATTAGTTGCCTCCCGCACACACCCTGACCAGGGCAGGGATCAAACCTGCAACCAAGGCATGTGCCCTTGACAGGGAATTGAACTCATGACCTTTCAGTCCATGAGCTGATGCTCTAACAACTGAGCAAAACTGGACAGGGCATAAGCTCGATCTCTATCATGTTTTCTCCTTTATAGCTTGGACATGTTATTTTGCATAAACATAAAAGTAAAAGATCAATAAATATCTGTTGATTGAATAAATAGTGAATGAGAAGCAGGATGATCTGAAATATCTCAGTTCAGAATCCAACAGATATTTACGGGTGAAAGTTTTCTTTGAGCTCAGTGATCTGTTTCAGGACCAGGCAAATCCACTTTTGTCCTAAACCACGGGATTCTGAAGGAAGATTCCTGGAAAGGCAATTGCAGTTCCCACACTGCATCACAGGGCATTTGGGGCTAACCCTCCTGAGGAATGCTGAGGGGGGTGTCAGGGGAGGAGGAGGAACTTTGAGGGAACATGTGACCCCAGCACCGAGCCTGAAAAAGCAGGCCCCACAGGGCAGGCAGCCAAGAGGACAGTAAGAGTGGCCACATCAGGACCCGCTGAGTAATATGCAGGGCCCAGTGCAAATTAAAAATTAAAATACTATTAAGAATTTTAAGACAGAGACAGCAGAACATTAAGCCAAACTTAGGAATCCTGTACTCAGGGCCTGCCCGGGTCACAGGCCGATCAAGTCATTTTTAGTCTCTCTTCCTCTCACCCAATCCCTGAACAGACCCTACTCAGTGAGGTAACTAACGTTATGGCATTCTGGCATGGTGTGGGAGGTATTTGGGGACACTGAGCCTCATCTCACCTCATGCCACCAAGAGGCCACACTCCCCTCGGGCTGTCTGGACCCCACTGGGTTCTGAGGTGCTCTTCTGGGGTCAAGGCCAAACCTTCAGCAGTGGTGCTGGTTGGCAAGAGGACATGCTCTGAGGGGAGAAATGGAAGCTAGAGGAGGCACTTTGGACAGGACATTTTGAGAAGAAAGGTGAGAGCCTGTAGGAGCGTTCTTTATAGCGGTGTGTCCATAGTGAGGCAGGTGATGGAAGGAGAGTGCTCTCTCCCCTCTCGCCCAGGCTCTGCCTCTTGATGGGCTGTGTGGAGCCTGAGTAAACAGCCAGGCCTCCAATTCCTCTGCTATATTGGAGGGAAAAGTATGAACCTGCCTGGGCTGCTGAAGATCACTGGAGACACGAGGGTGGGAAAGCTCTGCTAACCCCTAGGTGACTTGGACTTGGTGACAAGCAGAAATGGATCCTTTTTCTCTCAGAGACTTCTGCATACAAGCAAGGCAATTGGTTCATTCCAAAACCATTAGCTCCAGTGGGACTTTTACTAGAGTGATCACCAACAACAAACAGTCTAATCCAGCCGTGGGCAAACTACAGCCCGCCGTTTGAAATGAATAAAACTAAAAAAAAAAAAAAAAAAAAGACCGTACCCTTTTATGTAATGATGTTTACTTTGAATTTATATTAGTTCACACAAACACTCCATCCATGCTTTTGTTCCGGCCCTCCGGTCCAGTTTAAGAACCCATTGTGGCCCTCGAGTCAAAAAGTTTGCCCACCCCTGGAATCCAATCAGGTCCCATTTCATCAATGCTGGTCCACAGGTGGCTTGGAACTCATTTGGGTGGTAGGCCAGGGCAGCAGCTAAGCACCAGGTGCTTTATAAACCAGTGAACCTCTGCTCTAATCCTCTTTCTGCTCCACGTAGCAGATATTGGGGCAGAAAGGTATTTAGCAGGTCAAGATATTTCACTTCATCAAGACTCAGTTTTCCTCACCTTTATCCTATTGATGAATATTAACATCTTTCAGCTAACTTTCCTATTTTTTTTTCCTGGAAATTTGATTATTTTTTTCATGGTAATCCAAAACATGAATATGTATTTAAGCATAAAGATGCTCACTGCAACATTATTGATGATAAGACATAATCTAACATTTGGGAACTAAGTATATTATGGGACAGCTTCAGAATAGAATATTATGTAGTCATTGATAATCACATTTGTGGAGCTCCAATAACGATATGGGAAAATGCGTATGATGAGATTAAATTTATAACAGACATTATTTGTACAGGATAATGTCAGTTATATTAACTAACAGGATTAGAGCAAGGGTGAATCCCTGTTATGTTACGTTAACACTGGCCTCCTTTAGGTAATGATGTTTATTGTATTTGGTACTTCCCAAGATTTTAACAATGAGAACATCTTGGTTTTATAATAGGGAAAATCAGAACTAATTGAACTCATTTTTAAAAACAAAAAAAATATGGGTTTACTCCATTGGGAAAAATCTTTTAAAAAGAAATGCCTTCCACATTCTTAGCATATCTTTTATTTTCTTTAGTAAAACGTGAGAGTTTGAGATGCCGTCCTTAATATATTCTAAACTGCCTTATCCACCAATTCCCATTCCAAACTGCTCTACCCTCTGCCACATTTGCATTGGTTAGTTATTCTGTTCAAGTAAGTCAGAACGTTAATTTCTTTGCTCTAATTCTGAGAAAAAGGCATCATGCATGAAGGTGCCCCCAATACTGCACATTCTCATTGAGTCTGGTCAGAACATAATTTCCATAAAACACCCAGGATTATCAGTGCCAATGGCTACGGTGCAGAGAGCAGACTGCAAATGTCAAAATTCCACTCGGTGTCCAGTGCTGCAGGATTTGGACTTAGAATCTAGGGCAGTTAGGACTTATCCTCCACATAAGATGCAAGAGGTTTATGTCCTTGTGGGCAGGCAGTGGCCCTTTTCAGGGGATGGAGACACATATTCAAATGTCTACAGCTTTAGGAAGGAAAAGTTACTACAGGGGGACTGTGTGTGGAGCAAGAAGGAGTGGTGGGAACTGGGGCAACGGTGAGAGTATAATCTTTGCCTGAAGAGTACAGCTGCCACTCAGATGCCACCAACGGCTACAAGCCCAGATCTGCTTGTTTTTAAAATGAAGACTGAGAGCTGGATTTTCACATGAAATATTTGAGTTTTTAAATGTTGTCAATTATTCAATTGTTTCATTTGTTTTCAGGAACACTTGAACACAGGTCAAGAAAGAGTAAATTTTGGTGACTTGACCTGTGAGCCCTAAGCTAGAAAAGTCAAGCTAGTGTACCGGACATCCAGAATGCTGAGGATGATATAATGACTTTGGAGTAGGCATCTTTTGGGGTATCTGCTCAGCTCACAACAAGCTTCCTTCTCTGAGAACCTTCATCCACCCAGGGGTGGGGCCTGGCAGCCACAGCTATCACATAACCCCGATCCCTGGGCACATTTAACCCCATCTGGGCCAATCAGTCCAATTCTCTCTTCTGGAAAACTGGAATTGGGATTGTATGCAGTCGAGACAGTTGGTCTCTTGAACTACAGTGATAGGGAAGTGGGGGCTGAGGCTGCCATGGAGGGGAGGCCTTGCTCATCTCCGGGCATATTGAAGAGGAGGGAGGGATGGAAGAAGGCAGCACACAAATACAATGATTGTGGCTGGAATAAATAATATCTACATGCACAAAGAGGAATTTAGACTTCTACCTCACACCATACACAAAAATTAACTCAAAATTGATGTCAGTCCTAAATGTGAGAGCTAAACCTCCTAAACTCTTAAAAGAAATCATAGGAGAAAAGCTTTGCGACCTTGAGTTAGGCAAAGATTTCTTAGGCACAATACCAAAATCACAATAAATACAGAAAAAAAGTTGCTAAATTGGACTTCATCAAAATGAAAATGTTTGTGCTTCAACAGGCGCCACTAAAAAAAGGGAAGGTTACAGAATGGCTGAGAATATTTATCATATACCTGATATATCCGAGGTGTCTAGAATATATAAAGAACTCTTCCAACTCAATAATAAGAACAAGTAACCCAATTAAAAAATGGCTGGTGTTGCTCAGGGCACATGCCCAGGTTGTAGGCTCAATCTCCAGTAGAGGGCATGCAGGAGGCAGCTGATCAATAATTCTCTCTCTTCATTGTTGTTTTTATCTCTCTCTCCCTCTCCCTTCCTCTCTGAAATCAATAAAAATATATTTTAAAAAAAGAAAACTAGTATCTCAAAGATTTCTATATACCAGCATTGATTCATATGATCCTCACAGTGCTGATGACTTCACAATTAAGGAATCACTTTTGCCCCCACTTTAAAGATGTGGAAAACAGGGGCTTCTGGAGTTTATAGCCTTGGCGCCTGCACGAAGAGTGACTGAAGATCGTTTTATTTAAAAGCCCAAGTGACACCGCCTTCTAAGACATTTGAAAGAGTTTCGGATCCCCACATCCTTGCCCTTCACCCACCTCCTTTTTACTATGGTGAGAAAGAGAGGGAAGTCAATAAACACTTTTAAAAAAAGATTTCACGGAATCGGAAATATGAATATCTGCACTGCATCAGCCAAGGACACAGTGACCAACACAATAGGCCCAGCACACGCACATATTATTTTAGGACACGATGAATAATGTTTTCTTTTTTGTCCCAAGTCCCTGGAGATTGAGCCTTGTGGAAGGCACTTCCAAAGACCAAAGTCATCTAGGCTCTTCTCTTCTTGAGAAAAAATAATTATTTGTGATACTGAAGTAAATAAAAGAGCTGGCAGAGAGAAAGGAGAGGCAGATGTGATGTTTTCAGGAGAGAGCTCCAAGGTAATCAGGAGTTTCTTGAAGGTCTCTGTCTCCTTCACTCAAGTGACTCTGTGTGTCTGACTGTGCCCCCGCCACCCAAGCTGCAGGCCTGGGCTCCTCAGCGCCACCTGCTGGTCAAGTCCTTTTGCTGGTTCTGGGGCCAGACTTGTCTCTAGACAGGTGTATGTATGTACAGGGGCACAGGTGAATGTGAATCAGTCTGGCTGCCAGTTCCATTGTGATATTAATCCATCCATCCATCCATCCATCCACCCATCCATCCACCCATCCATCCATCTCCCCATCTATCCATTCATTCTTCCTTATTTCCATCTGTCCATCCAAAAGATCTTTTTAAAAAGATGTTATGATAGGTAAAGGATAGACACAATTCTTGCCCTCATGGAGTTTACAGCCTATAGTGGGGGTTCTCAACCTTGGCTGCCTGGAGAGTTTTTAAAACATACTGAGACATCGCTTCAGAGAAGGAATAAAGGCGCGTTTCCCTACTCTTTTGCTAAATACAAATAAAAACCCTGGACATTATATTAAAAACAAACATAAGATGACTCTGAAAGGTAGAGAAACAAAGACAGCCCAGCTAGGAACCCAAGTCTACAGAATCAAGAAGCTGAGTGAATCTCAAACAGCCCCCTCAAAACCCACACCAAGACACATAATAATTAAACTTCTGCAAACTAAAGACAAAGAAAAAAATCTTAAAAGCAGCCAGAGAAGAACAATACCTTCCCATGATGATAATGACAACAGATTTCTCATCAGAAAACATGGAGATGAGAAGGAAGTGACACATTTTTTCATATGCTGAAAGAAAAGAACCGTCAACTCAGTCTTATAATCAGTGAAACTACCCTTAAGAAATGAAGGGAAATCCATATATTCTCAGACAAATAACCTGTACAGGTTTGACATGCTGAAAACTACAAAATGCTGATGAAAGAAATAAAAAGATCTAAATGAATGGAGAGATACACGGTGTTCATGGATTAGGAAACTCAGCATAGAAAAATGTCAATCCTGCCCTGGACAGCATTGCACAGTGGTCGGAGCATCAGCCTGCAGAATGGAGGGTCAAGGGTTCAATTCCAGGCAAGGGCATGTACGTGGGTTGCAGAATCAATCCCTGCCCCTGTATGGGACACGAGTGGGAGGCAGCATACCGATGTGTCTCTTTCACATCTCTCTCTCTCTCTCCCTCTCTCTCTCTTTCTTTCTCCCTCCCATTTCCCTCCCATCCAATCTCTCTCTCAAAAAAAAAAAACCAATGGAAAAAACATACTTGGTTGAGGATTAACAACAACAACAAAAAGACAATTCTCCCTAAATTGATACAGATTTACTGTGATTCCTATCCAAATCTCAGCAACAGCTCTTATAGATATGGACAAGACTAGTCTAAAATTTATATAAAAACACAAAGGAAATAGAATAGCTAAAATAATTATAAAAAATAAGAGTAAAATGAGAGAAATCAGTCTACTTAATTTCAAGACATATAACTACAGGAATCAAGATTGCGGTATTGGTGGAGGGGTAGACACAGACCAATGGAACAGAATACAGAACCAAGAAATAGACCAACCACATATGCCCAAGAGATTTTTGAGCAAGGTGCAAAATCAATTTAATTGAGGAAAGGGCCTTTTCAACAAGATACTGGAGCAGGTGGACATTTATAGGCCAAAAACTGAACTTCAACCAAAACCTCATACCTCATTTAAAAAAATAACACAAAAATGGTTCACAGACTTCAATGTAAAACCATAAAAGTTTTTTATAAAATACATCAGACAAATCTTCAGGGTCTAAGGCTAAGCAAAGTGTTCTTATATTTGACACCAAAATCATGGCCCATAAAAAGAAATATTGATGAATTAGATCTATCCTTCAGTTACTTACCTATCCCCATCATAATCTTCTCTAGGATCTACGTGTCTGTTATACCACTGTATGCTTTATATATTTAAAAATAGATCCATTTATTAGCTTAAGTTTATTTCACTATGACATATGAAAAACCAGTCATCTATTTTTTTTTGTCAGATATAGAAGGTTTCCATGAATAACTTGTATAGGCTTGGCATGCTGAAAACTACAAAATGCTGATGAAAGAAATAAAATAAATAGGATGACAACAATACAATCTGATTATGTTCTAGCCAGACATTTTGAGGAAGGCTCTACTTTGTTAAAAAGAAAGATGAGCAAGTATAAGATAGGTATTAAAGACCTACCAGCATCAAACTGAGGCTCTCCTGGAGGTAATCTGACATTAATATTAATTAATGCCACGTCTGTGCACCATTTAGACCACTTCAGGTACCACCAATGTGGTAAACATTGTTTTTTAAGTTTCACCATACAATTATTTTGCTCCTAAATGCCTTTAAGGAAAAGTTCAAATTCCGTAGGCTGCGGGCATGATCTTTCTTTCATGTTTGACCGCTTCACTCCAATAAAAAGGAAGTTACTTCCCCCAAACCCATCAGCTTCTTTCAGTCTGGGTAGGTCTGCACATGTTATTCCCTCTTCCTGGAAGAGGATATGTCTTGAGGGTTGGGACCTCATTTTTGTTTACTATTGTCTCCTTCTGGACTAACTTCAGAGTCTGCCTAGAGCCATGGTCGGCAAACCGCAGCTCGCGAGTCACATGTGGCTCTTTGGCCCCTTCAGTGTGGCTCTTCCAAAAAATACCACGTGCGGGCGCGCATGTACAGTGCGATTGAAACTTCGTGGCCCATACGCAGAAGTCAGCATTTTGTGGAAGAGCCACACTTAAGCGGCCACAGAGCCGCATGTGGCTCGCGAGCCGCGGTTTGCCAAGCCGCAGTTTGCCGACCACTGGAGAGTAAAGTAGGTGAGAAGAGGGTTTGGAAAGATTAATAAAGAAGACGATAAGAAAATAAGGAGAAAGAGAGGAACACAGGAAGGAAGAAGGGGAGGAAGAAAGATATTGATGAATATCTATTCATCCTACAAAATCCATCTTAAAAGTTCCTTTCTCTTTGAAGCTTTCCTGTAACCTGTAGCCACATCTACTAGTAAGCATTTCTTCCTCTGTGTTTCCACAGTATTATTTACATATCTCTCTTTAAGTCATTTAATATTCTGTATTCTGCTGAATGAATGAGTAAATTTGGGTATCCTTCTCTTAGACTTTGATCCTTATATAGACAGAGGCAATATGATATTCACCTATGATTCTAATGGTGGTTTTCAATCTTGGCTGCCCACTGGAATCACATAGGGAGCTTTAAAAAAATACTAATTCCAACTTATTCTATAACCTCATCTTCTCATAAACCACTTTCCCTAAATAGACAGGATTCTTATTTAATTGATCTAAAGTGTGATCTGGGTCTCAAGATTTTTAAAAAACTCTCCAGATGCTGCCAGGATTGTGAACCACTATCTTAGCCCATATCTGAGTGGTAGGAGGAACTCAATAAATGATGAATGAATGAGTGAATCTTGCCTTTAACACAGCACAATCCTGACCCAACAAGACCATTTTCAGGGTTTCCTGTTATGCTAATCCATTAATATATTCAGGAACCATTAATTAAGCAATAATGTGGTACCAGGTGTTATGCTAGGTCAAGCTGCTGGAGATGAAACATGAGTAAGATCTCTACTTCTCCCCCTTGTTCCATGGGCACTAGGGAGAGCTGGGGCTGTATACCTCTTCATTCAAGAACTTTCTGTCCTGCTGGTTAATTGGCCAGTCCTAAGAGCAATCATCTTTTTAGTGACTGACCACAAACCTGACTCTGGGCTGCTTCCTTTGGCAAATGTAAGGACAGACTCTATTCACTCCCAGAGAAAGAATGTTCCTGGAGGGTAAGTGTGAGTCTGAGAGACAAAAAGGAAAGTGGTTGGTCCTGAAGCAGGATGGTAAGAAGCTAGGAAAACTCCTGGGCAAGTGGAATGGGGAAACAGAGACAAGACGATTAAACAAGGCCAAGCAATTTGACCCCTTTACAGCCAGCTAGTAAATTGCAAGACCTTATCTTCCCTAACCAAGGACACTAGAGAACAAATGGTCGATTCCTCTCCTTACTGACCAGAGAATACATAGCTTAAATCATTGGTCAGAGAGACAGAGGACAGAGACCCAATTAATGCCATTTGTGCAGCCAAATCCAAAGAGAGATGAAGCCTGGGGAATAAATAACCAAAACCCAATAAGAGTCAGACAGACACAAGATAAAAGTAAAGAAGTAAAGCTGACCAAAGGATAATCCCAAACTCCCCTATGCGCTCATTTTAGTGTATCAGAATATTAAAAACACACCTGGAAAGCTGGTGAATATTCTGCTGAAATCCTCTCCTAAGACTCTGGCCCGCAGAAGAAAGATAAAAATCCTCAAAATGAAGACCCAGCTCAAGCTCTCTCTCAGGCATGAACTCTTTATTTTCTTCTAAACTTTAAGGGTGCCCACAAGACCTGCAGCCAGGGGAGCAGCAGGCAGTGGCAGCTCATCCGGGGCTAAGCCCCTGAACCTGTCTCCAAGGTCCCCTTTTCCTCTGACTTCCCAGTGACTACCAACAGCCCCACCCTGGCTCACTTCTTTCTTATAATACGTCTGTGGAGCCAAAGCAGACACTACCTAGACTCCTGATGCTTCTTCTACCCTCAGTCCTTTGTTTCACGCTCCCTGGCTTTAATAAATGTACTTTCAAAACCACCTGGACACATGTGGTGAAATCTATCCTGCATGAAGTCATGAATCCACAGGCTATTGGCTGGCCTGAGACAGGCCTGTTCCAGACTCAGTACCCGGGTAACAGTCCGTCTAGATCTCTTCAAGCACTGCAGAAGGGATAGGTGAGTCTGGCAGGTGGCAGAGCAAAGCCCTGGGCTGCTCCAATTAGTTTCCTTCTGGGTGTGATTTACACACACACACACACACACACACACACACAACGGATGGCCTTTGGATATGACTATGATCTTAATCACCTCATGGATAAAGGGAGTTTTCTTCCCAGCTGCTGCCATATCACACTGAGGCCTGCTTTTAGATTTTGCACTACAGATTACTGAAGAGCAGAGATGGGCATTTGTGCTACTGCTGCTCTGGTTGAGACTTTTAAAAAAAATAATTTTAAAAAGATCTTCATTGTTGAAAGTATTACATATGTTCCCCTTTTTCCCCCATTGATGCCTTCTCATCCACCCTGTCCCTCACCCCAGGCTTCCACCACCTTATTAGTGTCCATGGGTTATGCATATATGCATACAAGTTCTTTAGTTGGTCTCTTCCCACCCACCCCCACCTTCCCTCTGAGATTCGACAGTCTGTTCCATGCTTCTATGTCTCCGGATATATTCTGTCTGAGATTCGACAGTCTGTTCCATGCTTCTATGATGTCTCCGGATATATTCTGCTCAACAGTTTATTTTGTTCCATTAGATTCCACATATGAGTGAGATCATGTGATACCTGTCTCTCCATGACTGGCTTATGGTTCAGACTTTGATAACATCTCTCAACTGTTGCAACAGCTTCCTAGTTGTTCATCCTGATCCTGGCCTTGGTCTCTTCGGGCCATCCTACACACAGAAGCTATACAGTCCTTCTAAAATCACAAATCCAACCACCTCCGTCCCCTATTTAGAACTCTTTAATATCTTGCCACTGCTGTCAAGATAATGAGATACACAGGATTAGCCCCCAATGTATAATACAACTGTAGTCTTGTATCCAGTCTACCTATGGAATTACAGTCAAAGGGAATTAAAGTCCAACGCCCAGGAAGACAAAAGATGGAAAATAAGCATTTACTGAAGACTCTTAAAAAGGCAAGGACTATCTTAAAAAAACCTCTGCCCATCTATCACTCCATAGTGCCACTTCCTGTGTCAGCTGCACCCCCTCAAATCTCCCTTGCCCTGCTTTCTTTCTTTCGCTCACCCACTTTCTAATCTTCATGATTTGCTGGAGGGCACTATACCTGTCTAAAATAAATCCATTGAGCTTTCCCAGTGCCTTCTCTTTATTTGTTACTCCAAACAGCACAACAAAAGCCCAAGAGGCAGCATTCAAAACCAGTTTCTACTTGTGTGACCCTATCACACCAGAGCCTTTTC
>NW_006286675.1:3863041-3898998 GCF_000327345.1 Myotis davidii | reverse complement strand
CTTCAGAGAAACCACTTTCCCTGAATAGACCTGCTCTTTCACGCCTCACACCTTTGCAGATGCTCCTCTCCTTGCCAGGATGCGTTCCCTTCCTCTCAGCCTGGCAGACATTTAATTAGTCCTTTACAATCCAACGCTAATGTCACTTCCTTTAAGGCTCTTCTCAATCCCACCAGAGAGGATTCATGCTTCCTTCTCCTTCAGAGAAACCACTTTCCCTGAATAGACCTGCTCTTTCACGCCTCACACCTTTGCAGATGCTCTTCTCCTTGCCAGGATGCGTTCCCTTCCTCTCAGCCTGGCAGACATTTAATTAGTCCTTTACAATCCAACGCTAATGTCACTTCCTTTAAGGCTCTTCTCAATCCCACCAGAGAGGATTCATTTGCTTCCTTCTCCAGTACTTTTCTGAACTTTGCACAGACCTCTGTGATAGCCCTTGTCAAGCTGGGTTGTAATTCCTTAATCACTGATCAGACTATTTCATTAGACCGAGGGTGTTACATTGAAGTCAGAGTCATCTCTGTGTTCCCAGTGCCAGGAACCAGGGAGGGGCTCAGTAGCCAGCTCCTGGATGCTCCGGCTGTGAGTGCTGCAGAATAGCATTTCCCTGTGCTTTGCCGCTCTGCTCATCAGGTGACGATGCCTGGGAGCAGCGATCGTCAATCGGTGGTCCGCGGACCACAGTGTGGATGGTCCGTGAGGTCCGAAAGGTTGGCGACCGCTGCCTGGGAGCACATGTCATACCAGAGCTCAAGAGATCTGCCCTGGCACTCACCTGGCCATGCCTTTCCTTATTTGTCCAGCCCTCTCTCTCTCTGCCTTTAGCCGGGGCTGGCCCTCACCTAGCCAAAACAAAAAGGAGCTAAAAGCAGCCCAGAAATTAGACATAAAAACGAAATAAGGGCATCCAGACTTGAAAGCCGAGCAAAACTATATGTCTAATCAGAAACTCCCACCCTTGATGTATGATCTCTCTCGATATCTAATTGGGTTCCTTATCATCCACCATCCCGCAGGTGATATCTGATCACCCTGGCCTGCTGTCAGCAAGAATCATGGTAGGTCTGCTAAGCCAGCATCCCCATTACCCCTGATGTTTCCTCCTAGTACTTTTCCACCCATGGACCTCACCCTATTTTAAACGGGGCTATACATTCCCATTGGCCCATACTGTATTCAGAGCTGAGCCCCATCTCTCTCTCCCACTGTACAATCCCATTGCAGGGGTCCCGATCACCAGGGTCCTGAATAAAGTCTGCCTGATCATCTTTGACAAAAGTCACTGGATATTTTTTCTCTAACAGTACAAATCACAGGGCTTCGGCAAGGATGAAGTGAGATGATGGGGAACAAGACACTAAAGAGAACACAGGACTGTTCCCCTTTGCTTGCACTGGAGAGAGGGCATCACCCACAGGTGGGGCGCGAGGATCATTTGGCTGGAACATGTTGGTTAGGGGAAGGCTGTCCCCTTCCACACTGACATCTCCGCATGTGTACCTCCAAGGCTGCAGAGGAGCCAACCTAGAGAGAGGAACCCCACCCTTCACGGCAGGAGGTGAGAGCACTCATCTTTGTTCACTGTGCATCTGGCCAATAGTAATGCTCGGCAAGTATCTGCTGAATGAATTTGCTGTGTGACTTTGAACCCTTCTCTCAACTTCTCTGTTAAACAAGGGGCTGTGCTAGATTAGAGGCTTTCCAGTGTCTCTCTCCCCCGCCCCACCCCCTTCTTGGTAGTGCAACTACTCCTTCTTGGTAGTGCAACTACTAGTTCATGCACAAATGTATATCAAACAGGTGAAAGCAGACTGCTTTGGCTGGAATGGAGGAGCAGGGGACTCAGAGCGACATTTGCTTGGCTCTTCCCCTCCCTCTTTGCCCCCAGACTTTCTCAAAGCTCCTCAGAGTGGAGTTTGATAACAATTAAGTTGATGAACCGTAAAAGTCCCCCGGAGCTTGAAAATTCAGAGTGCTCTTTAAGGATCATCTGCATTTTAAGAGAGTGGCTCAGAAAAGGGAAAACCCTTTCTGACACATGTGGACAACTATTATTGACTGTCTAATGCACTTGAATGTGGAATGAGAGGGGCAGGTATGGTTGTCTCAGGATGGAGGGTGGCTGCTTCCCAGTGCCTTGAAACCACACGGGATGTAGGGGACCGCTTGCTCTGCCTTGGCACATATGTCAGCAGTCGGCACCTGGGACCACTGTCCCTTCCTGTCAGCCTGCCATCTTTTTCCTAAATGGGTATCTGCTTCAATCCTACTTTTCTCCACCAATTTTTCCACTTTCTGTTTGCCAGGACTCACTAAAACCTGCACTCATTATAAACAATTTAAAATAGTGTAGAGAACGCAGAGGAAGCTGAACAAATGGATGAGTGATACAGGCAAATAGCCTTAGATTTCAGGATTTTCGTTTCAATCCCACACAACACCTGGGATTTATACTCACATGGGAACCACTTAGCTTCTTATGAAAACAAGCACAGAGACTAGGAAATGGAAAGTAATCATAGTTTTCATAAAGATTGCCGAGAGAACTTTCCCAGTCTAGGGAAATTATAGCTGTGAATGAATATACAGCATGTTGGGGTTCCTTGTCCTGACCCAGTCTTGGCTGCCTCTCACCCCCAACCTGTCCCCTGTTCTCCTGCTACTTTGCTATTTCCCCAGTTCCTGAGCCCAAGATGTAGGTGTTAAAGAGAAGAATTAGCTGCCTACTAGTATCTATTAGGATCCTGTATAAACAGAACAACTTCATAGTAATTGGAATTAAGGATTACTGGAAAATTCTAAAGAGAAACTGATTTACCCATGTTCATAGCAGCATTAGTCACAATAGCCAAAAGGTGGAAGCAACGCAGGTGTCCACCAGTGGATGAAACCATTAACGAAGTGTGGTACCATACACTGGCATATTATTCCGTAATAAAAAGGGAGAAAACTCTGTCACATGCTTCCACATTTAATGAACCTTGAGGACATTAGGCTAAGTGAAATAAGCCACAGTCATAAAAGGACAAATACTATATAATTCCAGTTACATGACGTTCCTAGAATTATCAGATTCATAGAGACAAAAAGTAGAATGGTGGTTGCCAGGGGCTGGGGGGAGGAGGAACGGGGCGTTCGTATTTAATGGGGACAGTTTCAGTTTGGGAAGATGAAAAGTTCTGGAGGTGGATGGTGGTAATGGTCACACAACAATGTGAAATGTACTTAATGCCACTGAGCTACACACTTTTAAAAGGACGGACGGCCGAAGCCGGTTTGGCTCAGTGGATGGAGTGTCGGCCTGCGGACTGAAGGGTCCCGGGTTCGATTCCGGTCAGGGGCATGTGCCTTGGTTGTGGGCACAGCCCCAGTGGAGAGTGTGCAGGAGGCAGCTGAATTGATGTTTCTCTCTCATCGATATTTCTGGCTCTCTATCTCTCTCCCTTCCTCTCTGTAAAAAATTAATAAAATATATTACAACAACAAAAAAAGGACGGACAAAAGTAGTAAATTTTTGTTATGTATATTTTACCACAATAATAAATAAATCAACACACAAACAAATAAGAACTGAGCAGCTCCTCACAGCATTGCTGGATCATATGGTAATTCTATGTTTAATTTTTTGAGGAACTGCCATACTGTTTTCCACAGTGACTGTACCATTTTACATTCCCATCCTCTGTTCCCTTTTAATGTCCACCTCCACTCCTCACCACCTGGGGTGTTCAGAGCTCTCAATTACTCCCATTGGGAACTGAAAGGCAATGTTCCCTATAATAGATCCAAACTGGAAACCGCATAAAAGTCTACCAATAAGGGATCAGTGAAATGCTAAATCCATATAATTGAATCCCATGTATCTATTCATAATATTGTGAGAGATTATTTGATGACATGAAAAGATGCCTCTACTATTTCCTTAAATCAAGAAAAAGCAGCTACTACACAACAAAATATGGAATGTAAATCCTTTTTTAAAAAAAAACAACAACCCTACAATTATTTATTTGTAGGAGAAGCTCTCTTAACTAACCTCCATATAAATGATTCACTGGATGAACTAAAATCCTCCTCCTCCCTTGTAAAACACAGTGACCCAACACCTCTAGTTTTTGTACCACTGTCTCAACCATTGAGTTACACACTGAGTAAGGAATATAGCTTCCAAACTAGTGTATTCCAGTTTATTTATTATATATCAACGAGAGGCCCGGTGCACGAAATTCGTGCACTCATGGGGGAGCCCTCTCGCAGTCCGGGAGCCCTCGAGGGATGTCTGACTGTGGGTAGTGGGCCTAAGCCCACAGTCGGACATCCTTAGCGCTGCTGCGGAGGCGGGAGAGGTTCAGGGCTTCTGGCTGAGCAGCACTCCCCCTAGGGGAACGCACTGACCACCAGGGGGAGCTCCTGCATTGAGTGTCTGCCCCCTGGTGGTCAGTGTGTGTCATAGCAACTGGTTGTTCCACCGTTAGGTCAATTTGCATATTAGCCTATTATTACATAGGATTAATGAATTACATACGTCACAAGACTGTGAAATATGATTGCAAAAAGAATATTTTTATGAGAACCAAGTTGAATGCTTGGGGAAGAAGCATTAAACGTGTCAAAATGAGAAGTGGATGAGACATGTGTAAGTCTGAGGATACATTCTCTTTGAGGGGATCGACCTCTCTGAGTTATCCCCAGAGGGCATCAAGTCCTGGCTCCTTGATTGTCCTGAATGTTCACTGTTCTCCATGGTGAGTTATCATCCACATCATACTCACCAACTGTACAGGCAAGAAACTATTTTGTTCTGTTGCAAATCCCCAGGTCAGTAAGTTACAGGTATATATAGAGCTCACTTCTACAGTGGCAAGTGTGTGGCATTTGAACCACTATTCTTTTCTCCTAAACCCAGATGATGGCAGACATCACTAATCAATGAGTGGCTTCCTGCCTGCTGACTCCGCACTATAGTCTAGTCCAGTGATGGCGAACCTTTTGAGCTCGGCGTGTCAGCATTTTGAAAAACCCTAACTTAACTCTGGTGCTGTGTCACAGATAGAAATTTTTTGATATTTGCAACCATAGTAAAACAAAGACTTATATTTTTGATATTTATTTTATATATTTAAATGCCATTTAACAAAGAAAAATCAACCAAAAAAATGAGTCCGCGTGTCACCTCTGACACGTGTGTCATAGGTTCGCCATCACTGGCCTAGTCTCAGAAACCCTCTCTGGGTAGCGACAATAAATCAATTGAAGTTGACGTTTGAGATGAAACCTAGGCTGCCTCCTGCACCTCCGTTATGTGACGGAACTTTTTTAAAATCAGGTAGAAAATTAAACATATATAAAGTGACTAAAGTCCTCACCATTGAGCCCTTGGCCTGAATATTCTGTGTTGTACATAGTAAGTGCTCAGTGTTCATGGAGTGAATAAATGAAATGAATGAATGACAACTGCATGTCCTGCTTTCTGAAGTTAACCATTCAGTCTTTCTCCCTCACACACCTTTCTTGGTTTCCCCTTACACCTATGCTGTGGATTTCTTCCCAGCCTGCAGGATGCCAGGATGCCATAGAACCCAGAAATCCCACCTCTAACAATGGGTTTCTTTTGGACATGCTACCCCTTCAGGGTTATTTGCAGGTGACTGCCAGGTTGGGATAACAAACGCCTAATAAATTCTGCCTACCTCAGGAAGCGTGTGACAAGCCAGCACAATGATGCTCAGGGATTGCTTTACTAACTGCCCCAAGCAGGGAGGGGTGTTGTAAATCAGACTTTCATTCTATTGTTGCATAACTTGTTGGAGAGCACTGGCTGGTTTCTCTACTTCAAGGGGTGGGGGCGGGATGGGGAGAAAAGCTTCCATCTCCTTATTCTGCTCCCCCTTCCCCCTGTTTTGGAATTCCCTGGAGTTTCGGAAGCACAACCAACAGTTCCGGAACTTTCTCCCTTGTGTTTCTTTGTTCACCCTGTTCCTTCTTCCTGTACCTCCACTCGACAAACTCAGGACTGACCTGCTGAGATCCTGCCGGACCCAGAGGCCCAGCTCAAATGCAACCCCTGCTGAGAAGCTTTTTCTGATTCCAACCACTTGGGTGGCACCTCTGCCATCTCTCAACATGGCATCCCTTTGTAAACCTCTTTCATTTCCTTTACCACATTCTGTCTTGTTTTGTTGGTCTAAGTAATAACAGACTAAGGTCAGTCATCATTTATGGAGAACTTTGAGTGTGTTGATCACCATGCAAAAAACTTCGTGTATCATCTTACTTAACACGCAAACCTCTATAACTATGTCCATTTTATAGACTTGGAAACCGAGGCTTAGTGATGCTAATGAGCTCAACGTCACACAGAACCAGTCAGTCAGTCAATCAATCAATTAATCATTATTCGTTAAGTGCATACAATGTACCAGGCATATTCTAGATGTTGGGAAATTAGTAGTAACCAAGTCAGACAAAGGTCCCATCCACAAGTATCCTTATAGTGGGAAGAAACAAATCATTAAGAAAATACAAGTAAAGAAATACTATGTCAGGTGGTAACAAATGCTCTGGGGGGTGGGGAGTAGGAGATTAGTGATGGCTGGGATGGGTGTGCTATTTTATAAAGGTGATGTGTTGACATTTGAGCAGAGACCTAAAAGAAGTGAGGGAGCTGAAACCGGTTTGGCTCAGTGGATAGGGCGTCGGCCTGCGGACTGAAAGGCCCCAGGTTCGATTCCGGTCAAGGGCATGTACCTGGGTTGCGGGCACATCCCCAGTAGGAGATGTGCAGGAGGCAGCTGATCGATGTCTCTCTCTCATCGATGTTTCTAACTCTCTATTTCTCTCCCTTCCTCTCTGTAAAAAATCAATAAAATATATTTTAAAAAAAAAGAAGTGAGGGAATGAGTCGAGATCTGGGGAAAGAGCATCACAGGAGGGTGGAACAGCTTATGCAAAGGCCCTGGGGTGGACACATCTTAGACATGTTTGATGAACAGCAAGGAGGCTAGTATGGCTGCAGCTTCGTGAGATGATGAAGTTAGAGAAGTGACAGGGATTAGATAACATAGGGCCTTGCAGATGTGCTAGGGACTTTGGCTTTGACTTTGACTGAGATGAGGACCCACACTGTAGGATGGCTTCCATAACCCATGCTCTTATTTACCAGGTTAGACTACTGATGATACACGAGTGAATGTCAAAAAACACGTGGGGACATTTTCTCATGAAAACCAGCAGAATGGCAGCCAGGAAATCTGAAAACAACCCAAGAGAGGGCAAGATCGGAACTAACAAGGATGGCTAATTATTAGGGGGTAGGAGGCATGCCCCTCTCCTTGGTTGTCAGGAGTCTGTAGTCCCCCAGCACAGGACTGGGTGGGGTTCCGTGACAGCCTCAGTGGCTTCTCTTATTAAACTTGGGAAAAAGTAAATTTCCCAGTCCTGTCCTTGGGGAGGTCTCATCTCTCAGTGAAATATGTCCTTTATGCACAAAAGGCAGTAAGCAAAAGGCGACTTCTGCAATGACTCACCAGAGAGAAATGAAAATTGTGTTCAGGCTGGAAAAGAATCCACTTGAAAGTGACACATTTGCCTTCAGAATATAGATATAAAGCTTTGCCCCCCCCACCCCCCTTCTCATTTGAAGTATGGCAGAGCTTTCTCACCACACTGCCTCCCAGCACAACCAACACCAACTTCTGAAATTCCTGCCTCCATTCCTCTCAGGGGCAAAAATACAAAACTGGGGATGAGGGCAGCTCCCACCAACCTGCTCCGGAAGTGCCACCTGACAGCAGGACAGCGTGCGCTTGCACTGATGGTCCCAGGACAGTAGCGATTGCAAATATCTTCTGGTTGGTGACCCACCAACCAGTCGTTTCCCAACTTTGGGGTGCATACAAACCACAGAGGAGCTTGTTAAAACGCAGATTTCAGAAAATTGGACTCAGAGCCCTGAAAGCTGCGTTTCCAATCGAGTCCTGTGTGATTCTGATGTCTGTGGTCTGAGAAACACTGCCCCCAACCACAGGGACAGCCTTAAGCATCCAATCTGTCCACATCTAGGCTTACAGGATGAAGTGTCCCCCAAACCTTTTCTAGACCATGATGCGTGTTTTGGCTCCTTGCAGGGCTGGGACCTCTCTTAGGCAAATAAGAGCAGAGGAGAATCTTAAAATCCCAGTCCTTGCCAACGTTCATCTGAATCCTCTGTGTTTATCATCCTGACTTGAGCTACCACACTGCCCAGGGTTTGTTTTCTGGGTCCTACCCAGGAGGGCCCACACCCCTGGGGTTTGCAGCTGCCCTGGGATGGTAGCTGCCCAGGTACAGCCATAACTGGAGCGGGTGCCAGACCTTGCGTAAGGCTCTGATAGTAAAAGGTAAACAAAAAGGCCTAATTGTAATTATGAAATATTGTTTCATTTCTCAATTTGTCAAATTTGCAGGCTGATACTAGGTACTCCCACAGCAGTTGGAAACAAAAGAGCTTAGCGTCTGTGATTATAATTCACTGGAACCGGGAGCTGTACCCCCTTCCTCATGACTCAATGTTGGTTTGAGGGCTCTGTTAGTTGCTTGGCTTGGGCACCAAAATTGTTAATGAAAATGTTCCTGTGGTGTACTCCCCTTGGTTCAGATCTCTGCTCAGAGGCTACCTGCTTTGTCCATTCAGTCTAAATAAGCCTCTCCCCCAAGCTCTCTCTCTTGGTATTTCTATCCCTGAGCCTGCTTTATTTTCCCCTTGTCTGCATTACTTGAAATATGGAACAGATTTATTTGCCTGCTACTCTCTTTTATCTTGATCCCCCTCATAGATAGGTTCTCTGGGAGCTGGCATATGGTCTTGTTCACGGCTGAAATTTGATGCTGTGCACAGATTAGGTACTCAATCAGTATTTGCTGAATGAATGGATGATCCTATGCTCTGAGGGTCTCAGGAGGCAGCTCTAACCCTATGGTACTCTACTCATTGGATCCATGGGTCTTTGGAGACTAAATGAGTATACCAAGAGTAACAACAGCTCTTTTTATTTAGTAATGACTATGTACCAGGTGCATACATTTTTTTTTCCATTTTATCCTCAAGGCAGTTGTGCAAGGTAGGGATTATGAACCCCATTTAAGAGATAGGAAAGACAAAGACAAAGTCACATAGCTGGTAAAGACCAGAGGTGGGATTCAAACCCAAGTCATCTATGCTAAGGTCTTTCCTCTAACCCTTAGCAGCTGGACTTGATACTATCTGCTTAGTGTTGACAATGGAATAGAATCTAGAGGTGAGCAAGACCAGGCCACACCCTGCCTAAGTTCCTGGTCTCCCTGGCCATGTAGCAGAGTGATGGTGAGCAGAGAATTATAGTTACCCTCCAAACCTGAGCTCCATCCCTTATTAGCTGAGCCTCAGGTTCCATCTCTATAAAATGGATATAATAATTCTTACCCTGTAGGGATATTGTAATGATTCAGTGTAACGATAAGAAGGGCTTACCTAACACAGAGGCTGGCACATAGTAAACACTCAATTAATGACTGCAGAGACCAGACCCACATCCAAAGCAATGATCCAGCCCACTGGTTACCAGAATTATCCTCGTGGTAGATGTTATGGACTGAATGTTTGTGTCTCCTAATTCATTTGATGAAGCCCTACCCCTTCATGTGATGGTATTTAGAGATGAGGCTTTTGGCAGGTAATTAGGTTTAGATGAGGTCATGAGGTTGGAGTCCCTACGATGGAATTGTGCCCTTATAAGAAGAGGAAGCGACACCAGAGCTTCCTCTCTCCACCATGTGAGGATACAGTGAGAAGGCAGCTGTCTGCAAGTCAGGAAGAGAGCCCTCACCACGAATCTGACCAGAATTGTGAAAAATAAATGTCTGTTGTTTAAGCTACCCAGTCTATGGTGTTTTGCTGTAACAGCCTGAGCTGACTAAGACAGTAAAGATTCTGTAAATCATAGGGCCGTTTGACTAGCGAGCTTACAAATGCAGTGAGGAGCCAGAGAGACATGGTTTGAATTTTCCCTATCAGCTGTGTGACCCTGGGCAAGTCATGTTACCTCTTTGAGTATCAGTTTCTGCATCTTGTAAATGATTGTAAGGATAAAATAACATAATTATAGATTAAGAGTTCAACCCAGTGAACGCTCCACAAATATTAGCTACAATAATAATGATATTGGTTGAGTAATTTATGTATCAGTGAACCTGGTCAAAAGTGGAGGAGGAGTGAGGGGGTGAGAGGAAGTGGGGCCAGGTGCTGGAAGGAAGTCCAGGCCAGTAGGCCAATTTGGGAATCCAAAGATGGGAAAACAGCCAACCAACAGGTGGTAATCCATGCAGAAGGTCAACCGTTAGGTATACCCCAGCTTCACAGCCAGACCAACCACAGGGACAGGGCATGCAGGACCTGGGGAAAGCCCAACTCTAAGACAGCAGGCCTCTGACAGCAGCAATAAGAAATCTGTGAGCCGGGAGTTTGGGGGGCAGAACTCTTACCCATGTGGCACGTGGCAGACTAGCAGAGCTAATGAAAACGTCCAACGTTCATGTGCCAGGTGCCTGCCATGTGCTTTACATGCATTACCTCATTTTATCCTCACAGCATCCTTATCAGGTGATGCTATTAGGGTCCCATTTCACAGAGGAGGAAGCTGAGGCCCAGAGAGGTTAATAAATGTGCCCAAAGACACACAGTTGTTGAGCGGTGGGGTCAGGATTTGAACCCAGGACACTTCCAGAGAAATGCTTCAGGACCTCTGCCCCACATCAAGGGGCCAGGGTAGTGCAGAGCCTGTAGGTGAAGAAGGTCAAGAGACCTGGAGGGGAGGAAGGCAGCAGAGGCCAGGACTGAGTGATCCCCACATCACGGGTCCCCACATCAGGGATCCCCACATTAGGGATTATGTGATCTGAGTATGTCTTACCTGGGGTAGGAAGAATTGATCTCTGGAGACCAGCCAGATGCAGCTGGGTGGGTGGCAGCACATACATTTCCCATATCCTCAGACCTACCTACTGAGAAGAGAGGTACTGATGAGAGTCCTGTGATACTGGTGAAACTGCCTCTAAATTGCCTTCTTCATTAATTGTACAAATTTGCATCTTAACTAGTCTTACTGGAATACAATACAAGGCCCCAAGTTTCTCTTTCGGATTCCAAGCAAGAATGCCAGAGATAAGCCAGAAGGCAAAAATGTGGGGCTGAGGAGAGACTGGTGGGGCTCTCCCTGCAGGAAATTGTGTGCCTGGAAAAGGAGGGTGGTGGCTGGGGCATCCAAGCTCCAGAGATGAGGAGATGAGGGGGGCCTGGGTTTTGGGATCAAGTGTAGGCAGGAAGTCTGGCTCTGCCTGTGACCAGTGGTGTGACCTGCAGTTACTGCCTTCTCCTAGCTAAAGTTTTTTTTTTTAATTTTTAAATTTATTTATTTTATTGCTTAAAGTATTACAAAGGGTATTACATATGTCTCATTTCCCCACCCCCCCTTGTTTTGTGGGGTTTTTTATGTGTAAAATGGGATAGTGAAAACATTTACCATTGGGTGGATCAAATGAGATCACAGGTCTGACAGTACTTGGCATAGAGTGTGGTACGTAGTTTGTTCTCTTGATCTCTGTGCCCTTTCTTGATGAGCTCAAGGCCCAGGAGGTAGCGAGCGTGCAGCTGATCCTGCCGACCTTCTGAGGTTCAGTGAGCATCATCTTATATCACCTCACGCTCCGTGCTCTCGCTCTAGTCACACATACCTCTGGCCCCTGTCTCTGCCTGATTAATACCTACTCTTACTTCAAACCTCAGCTCAAATATCACCACCTCCAGGAAGCCTTCTCTAACCCAGATTAACTCTCCTAACACCATTTGTCTGTGGGATTATTTAATGAAGGTCCCTCTCTCCCTTACTAAATAGTAAGCTTCATGAGTGTAGGTAACACTTCCATTTTGTTCTCTGTTGCATCTCCAGCTCCAGGCTCAGGGTTTATCACCAAGTAGCACTTTAACTCATGTTTGTTTAATGGGTGGATGTGCACACCTGGCTGAGCCTCAGTGAATGCATCTGTCCCATGGGAATCATAATCCCATCCTATGTGTTGTAAACGGATTAAACAATTTTTGGCACACAGTAGGTCCTCGATGGACCACCTCCATTCCCATACTTGTTTTGATTAATGAGGAGTCAGAAGTAGGAGTATAGCTAGTTCTAGAGCAGCTTCGCTAGGGGACCAGGGTGGGGGTGGGGGGCGACCTAGAGGCTAATACCACAAAGGGTCAGGACGCTAAAAGCTGGAAGGAACCTTAGAAATTATCCAGTTAATTGGTCCCCAAACAAAGGCTCCTTTTCATCTTTCCTGCCATGAAATAACTTCACCCACCACAAAACTACCCCTTTTTTCAGGGAAGAATCCACTTTCCCAGCTTTGAATTATTCAAAGGTGTCCTATTCTATCAGTTAGTGCCTGCCAGTGTGAGGGGAGCCATGTGGAGGCAATTCCAGCAGGTAAACCATTTCCTCTCACTCTCTGAAATGTTAACAACAACCTCTGAGGGCTGGTACAAGGGCCTGAGTTAAGCCAAAACCGGTTTGGCTCAGTGGGTAGAGCATCGGCCTGTGGACTGAAGGGTCCCAGGTTCGATTCCGGTCAAGGGTATGTACCTGGGATGTGCAGGAGGCAGCTGATCGATGTTTCTAACTTTCTATCTCTCTCCCTTCCTCTCTGTAAAAAATCAATAAAATATATTTTAAAAAAACCAAAAAAAAAAAAAAAACAAGGGCCTGAGTTAAAAGCCACCACAGGACCACACAAAGGGGAACAGTCTGCTTTTCTTCCCTTTCCTTTCCAAGTTAGGCATGCTTTTTGTGCGCAGCTCAGCAGGCACTTGGCAAGGCTGGGATGGGGGGACTTCGTGCCTGGCGGTTTCCCCTGGGTGGGGGGGCAGTGACAGCCTTGGAGGCACCTTATGTTTACAGACGCCCCTTTTCTCAGTCTGAGGCTGTGTTGATTTTTCAGCCTATTTTTTGGAAGCCCATGGGTAACATTACGTCCTTAGGAACTTCTGTAGCAATCTCCTGCCCTGGTCCCCACTTTTATGGCAGACCGCAAAGCATCCTGTACTTGGCCACCTCCTCTTGGTGCCTCTCTGCGCCTTTCTCTGCTCCTTCCTTCTCCCCGGCCCACCACCCCAGTCTCATCCCCTGCTTTGTTCCAATGGCATAGTCACGCCCCATTCTGTAATAACCAGTGCCCCGTCACACGTTGGGTTTCCTCTTTGCCTACATGGGACCTTCCTCTGAGCACCGGCAAACTCATATACAGGCAGCAGGGCCTTCCTTCATTCCCAGGCAACACCAGCCCCTCTCCCGGTGTCACCAGGGCTTGTCTCTGTCAGCGCCTCTCAAACTGGAGGTGAATATCTGCCTCCTCTTCTGCACTGAGGGCTCCTCTGAGAAAGATGGTATCTTCTGTTTCCCCTAGCCCAGCTCAGACAGGGCTGGAAGGGAGGAAGTGGGCCTCTAGATGCCTTTGTCCAGCTGCATCCACTGATGGACTCCCCTAAAAATGTCCACAGCATCTCAGGGCAGGAGCATCTTTCTTGGGAGGGGCCATCAAAGAGGTCTGTTCCTTCCTTAAAAGCAAAGGACCTCCACCCGAGGCCCTGAGCATCTCGATGGAAGAAAATGTGTGTCATTCTTTCCTGTAGTATTACACAGCCCTGCACATAGCAGCCCTGAGTATAAAATGCTATCCAGTCATAGTGTTTTTCTGAGCTGGAGATCTAGAGCAATTTTCCCATTTCACAGATGGAGAAGCTGAGCCCCAAGGAAATGACTTACTCATCCGTCAGCCAGGTGGAATGCTTAGGGGAAATACCTCCTCTCATGAGTTAGGAAGTAGTGATATTAATATTAAATTACTCATCCTTTGACTTATTCCCCAATCATTTTTCAAGCACCGACTATGTGTACCTACACCAGTAATGTGCAAGGTACAGCCATGTGGATGCAGAAATGACCAACACTCAGGCCCTGCTCTCAGAGAGCTCAGCAGCAGCAGGGAGAGAAGACGCATGCTTGGCCATGGAGACGCACACACATGGAGGAATCCAGAGGAAGGAGGGATGGCTTCCTGGTGGGGCCCCCAGGAAAGCTTTGTGAAGAAGTGGTATCCAAGTTGTGCACAAAGGATGTCCCAGGCCCATCATGCTGAAGCTGGAGTTCACATCCCTATCCTGTTCTCCACGTGGCCTCAGGCTATACTCTCTCTCTTCATGGCACAGTGTAATCATTAGGATGACCTAGGCTCACAGTAACAGAAAACCCAACTCACTTGTCCTAAGTCATAAACAATGTATTCTCCCTCTAATGATAAGTCCCAAGTTATGGCACCTCAAGAATGTCATTTAGAACTCCAGTCCTTTCCATCTTTTGATCTGGCAAGCCTCAGTGCCTGTCAGGAATGTCCTCGGCTGCTGGCAGCGCCCATACCTCGGACCTCAAGAGCCCCGAGCTTGGCCACAATGGTGTCCCAGGCCCATCAATGCTGAAGCTGGAGTTCACATCCCTATCCTGTTCTCCACGTGGCCTCAGGCTATACTCTCTCTCTTCATGGCACAGTGTAATCATTAGGATGACCTAGGCTCACAGTAACAGAAAACCCAACTCACTTGTCCTAAGTCATAAACAATGTATTCTCCCTCTAATGATAAGTCCCAAGTTATGGCACCTCAAGAATGTCATTTAGAACTCCAGTCCTTTCCATCTTTTGATCTGGCAAGCCTCAGTGCCTGTCAGGAATGTCCTCAAACCAGATCACCTCCTGTTCAAAAGATGGCTGCCACAGACCCGGAGGTCACACATGGACACAACGTATGTTTCTTTCCTAAGATCAAGGAGTACTTTTCTAGAAACACCTGGGTCCCAGCCCCACCAACCTCCCTCATGTGTCATGCTCACTACTGAATGATCCATCAGCAATAGGGTTAAATTTCCTGGGATTGGCTAAGAATAGTCACCTTCCCTGAGAGGTAGTTACCCAAACAAAATGAGGGTTCTGTTGGCCAGGGAATGGCTGCCAACTGTGACTATTACACATATCAACCAAAATAACTATTTCTCAGGTTCCTTATCTGGGGAACATCTGAAATGAGACCAACAATGGTCTCAACTATGCATCTTTTCAGCCACACACTCTCTTAGATCCATGACAGTGTGTGACAAATATGCCTGGGTCCCTATCATGTGCCAGGTTCTGTGCTAGGTACTGGGAGGACTTGGATGGGCCAAACAGACACAGCCCTCTACCTAGGAGGGGAACAGAGAGGTAAACAGGCAGTTGCAACAAGGTGTGATGAGTGCTACGTCAGGGGAGCAGGGATGCTGGGGATACCGGGGATGCCGGGAGAGTGCTCACTCAGCTCACCTTGCCCAAAACAGGAAGGCTTCTCAGAGGTGATGTAGTCTAAACCACAGCCTGAAAAAGGAGTGGGAGTTATCCATGCAGGCAGAAAATGCAGGCAGAGGGAACAGCATGTGCAAAGGACCAGAGTCGAAAGAGAGCAAGTGTCTCCTGGGACTGGCAGTATGCTTCATGGATACACATAAGACCACCAAGTAAGAGATTTGCATTTGAATACTGGAGTAACCACTAAGAGGTAGCATGACTATAGGCAAGCTGCTTACCTTCCAGTGCTTGAATGGTTTTTACCTATAAAATAGGGATAATAATAGATATTGCACAGAGTAGGTATCAGGCTCAAATAAGATCCTGTCTATAAAGCTCTCACCACTGTACAAATGGTCAATCGTTGCAATTACCTTATTGTGAAGATTGGACCCTACAATGAAAAGATGCAGCAGGAGACATGGAAGGGGGCTGAACTGGCTTCTCCCCATAGTTCTCTAAGGCAGACAGGCTGGGCTTGTACCACCCAGTATGTGGTCACCAGCTACACATAACTAGTAAGCTCTTGAATGTGGTGGGTCCAAATTGAGATATGCTGTAAGTGTAAAACACGCACTGGAGTTTAAAGACTTAGTCCCCTGCCCCCAATGTGAAATATTTCATTCATAATATTTTATGTTGATTATATGTTGAATGATAATATTTTGGAAATTTTGAGTTAGATAAAATATATTATTGAAATTAACCACCCTTATTTCCTTTTACTTTTTAAAATGTGGCTACTCTCAGACAGTTGGATATTCCAGTGGCGTCTCTCCACCTGAGAATGTTCTCTCTCTACCCGCCATGCAGGGCAGGCTGGATGTGCTGGAGAGGTATCCCCCAGGAGCAATGCTCAACCAGCCTCATGAGAATCATATTTACAATTACAGTTGTAGCTCGCATATTTCTATTGGAGAGTGCTAGACTAGGCATATTATCCTATTGCAAGTGCAAAGAAATAGAAATGCAAACCCATTCAATGCCTGCAGTGGGGACCAGGGACACAGGTATCATCACTCATTCCACTCACACTCCTCTCTGCTCAATCCTCGGACTGCCTGGGAACTCACTTAGCATCACTAATGTGATGAAGGTGGACCTATTCCCTCCCAGTCCCCCAGCTTTCCTTTGCTTAATGAGCCCCATTTCTTGGAACTCTTGACAAGTGGTGCTCTCAATATAAAAGAAGGGAGGGCAGAGGCGTGGAAACAGTTGATGACTATATCTCCAGGGTTTGGAGATGACTCCATCTGCCAGGTCCAACCAGACCACGGGTACCTGAAGGCACTAAACAAACATGAAGGGACCCATCCTTCTGGGGCACAGTGTCCAGGACTCCTTGGTGGCTACTACAGTGTCACCACCATCTGTTTGGGGGCATCTCTAGCTGGAAGTCTCAGATGCCTGGGACTCAGCCCATCTGAGCTGTCTCATCACCTGTAGCACACACTGTTGGTGCTCAGCCCATGGCTCCTTGGTCTACTCTCAGAGAGCTGGATACTCTGATGGGGGTTCTCTATCTGTAAATGTTCTCTCTCTACCCACCATGCAGGTCAGACTGGACGTGCTGGAAAGTTAACACCCCAGGAGTGATGCTCAACCAGCCTCATGAGACCATTCTCAGATATGACCAAAGTCTGCTTTGAGGAGAATGCAAACAAAGTCATCATCTTTCCCCACAAAAGACTTCTTGTCCCAGGGATTGCTTTGTCCTCCTCTCTGATGCTGTGGCATCTGGAAAACTGGGAGTCAACTTACCTCCCACATTTCAACCATCTTTAAGTGCTCCCCATTCTATCTCCTAAGTGCTCCTCAATTTCATTTTTATAAAACATTCTGCCACCACTCTGGGCCAGGCCACCATCTCCTGTATGGACAGCCGCTCTGGCCTTCTCTACCTTCCTCAACTTTTGATCTTGGAACTCCAAAATATGCTCAGATCTGCCAAGCCCAGGCCCACACATCCAAATGCCTCCTGGACAACGCCTCTTGGAGGTACACCTCAACCTGTCATTTCCAAGCCTCCTCCTGGGGCACCTGTGTCCTTGACTGGGTTCCCGACCTTAGGAGCCACACACTTGTAAAGCATGAAGCCATCCTCAGTAATTCTCCTTCCCCACCATCCCGTTTCTGCCGTGGACATTTCTTATACATCAACCCTCTCCTTTTGTTCTCGTGTCACTGCCTTCATTCCGGTGGCCAATGTCTCTTGGCAAGAATATTAAGACTCTCTCCTAACTGCTCTGCCTGCCAATAGTCTTGCCCTCTCTGATCCTTTCTCTATGTTGTTATTAGAAGGATTTTCCTAGGATTCCAATCAGATCATGACACCATCCCATTTAACTCTTCACTGGCCCCTAATGTGCTACAGAATCCATCATCCACATTAAAGGCCTTTTACAATTTGGTTCCAAACAACCTCAACTCCCACCTTCCCCCCAGCACCCCTCCCGCCCTCCAGACCCATGCTGTAGCCCGCCCTCTCCCCTTATCATTTTTACTCTTTTCTGTCTTGGGCTCCACCACTATTACAGGTGGGCCTGGGGATGGGGGTCTCCTTCACAAGCTCAGTCAGCCAGGAAGTCCCCACTCTCCTCTTCTCCATCCCAGAGGATGGCACCACCATACACCCGCATGTGCAACCCAAGAGCCGAATGTCCAACACACAGCAGCAGTTATTACAATAATACGAGATGGGTCCCTCCGCCATTCATATGCTCTTGGCATCTGGCGCCTTCATTACATAAAATCCTGGCAGCAGGGCCCTGAACAATGGGGATTAGATCAGAGGGAGAGAATGTTTGGAGCATGGGGACTTGGAAAGTGAGGTCTGACCATGGAAGTTGGTCTAGCTGGGAACGAATGGGGAGGGACAATGAGCAAGCAGGGTGGGTGTGCAAAGTGGAGGGGTGTGCAAGAACAAGAAATGTGAGGACTCAGAGGACCACCTGCAGCTCTTAGGACCTCACAGCTTTGCAAAAGGCAGGGCCCAGGGTCTCCACATCCCCTGTCTACAGATGACAAAGGCTACAGGTAATGAAGGGGGCAGATGAATGAGGGTACTGGGTGTGGAGGGGGGGGTTAGGTAAGGACCCAGTGGAGTCAACAGCACCACCCCTTTTTTTACCAGGAGAAGAAATAGGATTAGAGTTGAAAGACTTTCCTGCAATCACCAGCTAGTTAGAGGGAGAGTGGGGACGGTCCAGTCACGACCTGCCAAATGTGGTCTTCCCTCCTCAGTCCCTAAGAGCTCACACCTTAGTGTTAGAAAAAGTGGGCAGACAGGAGGAAGCCTTGGATGAACTGTTTGTTTCTCTAAATTAATTCTGTGGATGTATGTCGTGAATCCCCACCCTCCCTTCCACATACAACATAACCACATACTATAATATTTCTAACAATTATCTCAAACAGCACATGTCCAGTAATATCCTGCCAGGACAACTGTGAAGTCATACTTTCCAGAAATGATGACTAAATTGGGTTGCATTTCTTTACCTATTGTTTAAATTGAATCCATTGATCATTGAGGTTATTTTCAGATTAATGTGCATTTTGCAGACAGTACTTTTTGTTCAAAAACAAAGTAATTTATAGAGCTTCCTATAATAGGAAAGATTTTGTATGGACCCTTTGCCTGTCAATGCCAGGCCATGTACCATGCACCAAGATTAATGAGTTGGCAAAGCAACCAGGTCCCAGCCTTCAAGAAGCTCACAGTCTAGAAATCTAACGCTGAAGAAAGTTATAAATGGAGAGAAATCAAGGGATGTTACAGGCACATAAAAGGGTGTGCTAACCCAAAGCTTCTCAAACTTTAACATGCACACGAGCCACTTGTTAATACACAGATTCCAAATGAGTAAGTATGAGGCCAGGTCTGAGATCCTTTATTTGTAATAAGCTCCCAGGTTATGCTGATGCTGTGGATCCTTGGGCCACAGTTTGAGTGCCCGGATTAGAGTCCTCAGATTCCCCATAACATAATCCAACGGCATCGGAAAGTTGCTTGGTCCCAACACATGCACATAGATTCCTGAACTCTGGCAGGGCCACACTAGGTCATGTCCACCCATTATGCTGAGCTGGAGGAAATTTCTAGCCAACCCAGGAGTGGGAAAGTTTTTGGGTGAGGGGTGGAGGTGGGGATGAGGATTGGGGCGGAGGTGGTATCAAGGGACCACATGACAGAAATATCTAAATATGGTCTCAGCTGGAAACACTGTCCAGCCAGCCCCATTCAAAGCTGTTTATGGTTCCCCTCATGTTGGAAGTTTGGGTTTGATTTACAAGGAACTGAGAAGAATATGAATCTTTTCAAAAGGAAAACAACTTTGCAGAAAGCTGTGTGTTCCAAGGAACCACTTGCTACAGTATTTTGCTATTTTTGGTTACAGACTAGAATAGGATTCAGTTTCTGCAAGGTTTCTCTTAAAAAGAAAATGTCTTGAAGGAATGTCAAACTGACCTTTCAAAGACTCTGGTTGCATGCGTGCTGTGGATGGAGAAACCAATTCTTTTGTCTCTAAAAGCAGGATTGGTTCTGTTGTAGGATGTCTTGAGGGTTTGGGGGCAGGGATCACAAAGTGCAGTATGCATGTAAATGTTGGTAAGCACAGTGATTCTCCTTTTTCTTGTCTCAACAAGAACATTTCTTGTTTTAATGATTGTGCATATACTGTAGGCATATTAGGGAGGAAGCACATCAAACTCATAATTTCATGGCTAGTACTGATTAAATTAAAAAGTAAGTTGACTTAGAAAATTACTAAATTGTCTACGGCCATACCACTCTGAACGCGCCCGATCTCGTCTGATCTCGGAAGCTAAGCAGGGTCGGGCCTGGTTAGTACTTGGATGGGAGAAAATTACTAAATAAATAACAGTACAGTTGGTTTACAAGTAAGACAAAAGTTGTGGAATTTGCAGCACTGCTGAGATGAAAGTGGGTGGGCTTAATGGCCTAGAGTCTGGCACGGAGTAGGAGCCCCAGTGTGACAGCCAACATTTAGCAAGTGCCCACGTCATCGCTAACCCTTACAATAAGCAAGGCAGGAATTATCATTCCTGTCTAACAGTTGAAAACACTGAGGCTTGGAGAAAATAAGACACTTGTCCAAATGCATACGACTACAAAGTGCCAAAGCTGGTACTTGAATGTAGGTCTGTTTGCCTTCAGTGCCTAGATTGTGTAACTGGACTGCAACACCCTGAACAATAAATCATTCTCTCTCACCTCCAGAAAAAACAAGTGTCCTTCATACAAATGCCTCATAAAGACCCCCAGACTGAGGAATGGCCCATTTTATCTCATGGATGCTGCCCATCTATTTGCATCTGTTCTTGGACAACCCAAGACCAGCTCTTCCTTCCATATGGCTGGCCCACTACCCTGTACGCAGGAGGCCTAAGGGGTTGGCCTTGGGACAGCATGTGATGGCCAGGGCTCTTTTCATTCCAGGAGTGGTAGGAGTTGAGGCCCAAGTGTGGGCCAGGGAAGGGGACCTTCAGGTCTGGTTTAGTCATGCTCACTCAGGGTTCATATGGGTTTCTGGAGTGACACTCTGCTCCTTGTCCTCTGGGCACTTACATTCCTTCTTGCAACCTGCAGGGCAGGGCTGGGTACTCCTGGGCCTCTGGCTAAATGACATCTGGATGACACCTTTCTACTAATATCAAGAATGGTGTCCCAAAAGCTCCCCATACTGCACCAGAAAGGCTCCTGGCTTTCTATCATACTCAGTCTAGAGGCTTGTGCTTCCCACCTGTCTCTCCTCCAATTACCTGAATTTTCACTGCCTTAGTGGCCATTTTTCGCAAAGAAGTGTGTGTTTTAAAATGATCATCATAATACCATTTTGTAGTTAACGTCTATCTCAGAAAAACAACAAATTGTCACTGTCGTGGACCAACAGGTTCCCTTGAGAACTGCCAAACTATGTCCACTGATGCCAAGTGTCTTGTTGGAGTACTGGCTGATGTCAACTAAGCAGTAACCAAGTACCAAGAACTATTCTACGAGCTTTGCATTTGTATGCATTAGTTCACTTAATTCTTCTTGAGCCAATTTTACAGATAAAGAAACTGAGTCACAGAAGGATTGAATAGCTGGATTATGAATGCATGCCCTGGACCACTACAAGCTTGAGTGTGTCTCCTGGATACAGAAGGATGACACATTTGTCTGAGAGTAAGGACATCTGGATTGCAGCTACACATGAACCATATGACTTTATTTTATTTTATTTTTTTAAAATATATTTTATTGATTTTTTACAGAGAGGAAGGGAGAGGGATAGAGAGTCAGAAACATCGATGAGAGAGAAACATCGATTAGCTGCCTCCTGCACACCCCCTACTGGGGATGTGCCCACAACCAAGGTACATGCTCTTGACTGGAATTGAACCTGGGACCCTTCAGACCCCAGGCCGACACTCTATCCACTGAGCCAAACCAATCAGGGCAAGCCGTATGACTTTAGACCAACTACTCCACCTCACTGAGAACTTTCTGGCACCTGCAGAATGGGGACAAGGCCTGTTCTGCTCACCCAGAGGATTTCCGCGAAGGTCAGAAGAGGTAACTGATGTGAAAATATGCAGCTTCTGGTAAACATATACATGAGGGGACAGAGACAAGTGGATAAGTCTGATGCTACTCCTGCCTTCAGGACGCATTTAGGATCTTAAAGAAGAAAGGCAAACCAGACATGCATTTTCTCCGCAGACTTCTGCAAATACTTGGGTAAAGCGTTTGAGGCACGGCTGAGAAGGCTGCCAGGAATACGCTGTGTATCTGAAATAGGGGACTTCCCATCTCTGACCTTTAGTCTCCTCAACCCTAAAATGAAGGCATTTCAGAGGAGCTCTCTTCTCATTCTAATGTTTTATGACTTTGACCTTGTTTCTGACCTAAAATATTTGTGAAACAGCCAACAGCTCACACCAGGGATTCTTCTTGCTGGTGGGAGCAAATAGCAGGGACGTGTCTACACATGCACAGCCAAGTAGCGGTCATAACCAAAACAGTGTTTTAAGTGGCACTTCAGTCTCTCTGTAATACCAGCATTCGAATTTGGGATCGTGAGCCCAGATGTCCCTCTTCCTCCTGAACTAAGGAATCCCCCCTCGTCTGGTTTCCCCAGCCTCCAACTGTCACCTTGCAAAATTCATTTGCACGTCAAAGCTCCCTTGATCTTGAAACTAGTTTAGGAGAAAAACACCAGCCTTGAAGTCAGATAGACCGGAGGGTGAACCTTGATTCTGCAACTTAATGAGGCAAGACTCTCTGAATGCCTGCTTCTTGTCTGGAAAATGGAGATAAAAATAGCTTTCTCATAGGGTTGTCTCTTCAGATTAAATGGGCTAAAGCAAGTGAACACATAGTAGGCGTTCAATAAAGAGTAGCAGCTGTGACTGAGGTTAGGGACTGTATTAGTCAGCATAGGCTAGATTATACTGTAGAAACAAATTAACCTCAAAACCTCAGAGGCATAACAAAGCAAAGGCTAATTTCTCACTTGCGCTAAATGGCCAGTGCATGTCAGCAGGGGACTTGCTTCCACATAGTCCACCAGGGAACCAGGATAAAAAGCCTTCACCGTCTGAAACATTGTTGATGAACACCACAGTGGAAGAGAGCGGTGGAGGTCTCAATTGGCCAGTTAAGTGCTCTAGACCCGACTAGTTTGGACTACTTACTGGCTCTGACTATCTGCAAGGGCCTGGGAAATGCAGGAGAGCACATGGAATATTAGACGAGTACTGCATACTCTACATGCAATAAGGAGCCACATTTTGCTCATGTTCGATTCCCTCACAGTGCTTAGTAGCATGCCAGGTTTATTAGAGAAACCAAGACACAAGTCCAAAAGAAGGCTTCCCTGATGATGCAATAATTTTCTAGCCAAAATGATTCTCTCTTTGGTTTAAATCACTTTAATCAGCTGGTTGTTATTCTCATCCTGCAGTTTATCATTGAAGCAAGTATTTCAGAAGTCTTACAGACAACGTTTGCTTTAAGAAAGTTTGCAAATACCCCTTGATTTAAGGCTAAATCCCAGGTCATGTTTAGGCCAGGAGTTCACACTTGAAAGAGGAAGAAAAAAAAAAGGGACAGGGCAGCCAAAGATAAGAAAGCAACATGTTTGTGTCTCTTACAATACTTCCATCCCTTCCTGAGACCCACCCCCTGAATCCTTGAGTCACCTGGGGGCAGGTGAGTGGCTCATGGCTA
Organism: Myotis davidii; assembly: GCF_000327345.1. Classification (NCBI taxonomy): domain Eukaryota; kingdom Metazoa; phylum Chordata; class Mammalia; order Chiroptera; family Vespertilionidae; genus Myotis; species Myotis davidii. The sequence goes on along the minus strand of NW_006286675.1, from coordinate 3,875,321 downwards.
TGGAAGTTGAAGCAGGAAGACAATATGGCTCCCCCTGCACCCACGATAAGTCAAGGGTAAACAAATGTTCCTTCTACACTTTCACCTTCTTTCAAAACCCTGGCACAATGCAGAGCCCTTCTTCTTGCCCAACATTCATAGAAACGATTGTGGGTCATGACACGTCCAACACATCTACCCAAGCGAATTTTTCTAAGAGCTGCTGCAGATACCCGCTCCCCTTACCCTGGCTAGAGAAGGGGGGATCAGGAAAGATTTTTTTGCCAAAGTAAGGCATTGCCCATCACCATGCTTCCCTCTGGGCTCATGGAAAACACACCACTTTTCTATGGTCATCCCTTTACTCCCTGTAAAGTCATTCAACAAGTATGTACTGCAGCCTGTGAGCTGGCTGGGAATGTGCAGATGGCTGAGCTGTGAACCCAACTTCCAAGCAGTGGAGGAGGTCAAGTAAGGGGCACTGTGGAGACCTGGCATGTGCATGCTGCAACCAAGTGGGACAGCTCTGGCCAAGTTTCCTATGTGGGAACACGGGCCCAGAGAAGCAGAGAACACACATTTTTATGTGAAATTTGAGCAGATCAACCAAATCAAATTCATCTATTCTCTGGCTTATGCCATGGCCCATCCATTTGCAACTCCTAAAGGATGTTAAATGGTAAGATTTTATGAAACTCTATGATTGCACAATTCTCTTCCACCTATAATTTTTCACGTCAGTCTTTTTTTGAAAAAAAAAAACGCACTAGCCCTGGTTGGTTGTCTCAGTTGGTTTGGGCATTGTACCATACACCAAAAAGTTGTGGGCTTAATTTCTGGCCAAGGCACATACCTGGCCAGAGATCAAGTTTGCAGGTTCAGACCCCAGTTGGGGCACATCCAGGAGGCAACTGAGGAATGTTTCTATCTTCCTCTCTCTAAAATCAATAAACATATCCTTGGGTGAAGATAAAAAAAATAAAATAAACATGATTTTGTTTTTTAATTGTTGGTGTTGTTAATGCTCATCCGAGGATATTTTTTCCATTGATTTTTAGAGAGAGTGGAAGGGAGGGAGAGAGACACACAGAGAGAAACATCAACGTGAGAGAGATACATCAATTGGTTGCCTCTTGCACATGCTCCAACCAGGGCTGAGGACCAAGCCTGCAACTGAGGTATGTGCCCTTGACCGGAATCAAACCCAGAATCCTTCAGTCCGTGAGCTGATGCTCTATCCACTGAGCCAAACTGGCTAGTGCAACATGTCTTGTTTTACTCTAATAGGAAAAGTATTGCTATGAGAAAATAGAAAAAAACATATAAGAAGAAAATTTAAAAAATATGTATTTTTAATCCTCACCCGAGGATATGTTTTTATTGATTTTAGAGAGGAAAGGAGAGAGAGGAGAAAAAGGAGAGAGAGAGAGATGATTTTTTTTAATCCTCACCCGAGAATATGTTTTCATTGATTTTAGAGAGAGAGAGGGATGGGGAGAGAAATGAAGATGTGAGAGAGGAACATTGATCAGTTGCCTCCCAGATGCGCCCTGACTAGGGATCAAAACTACAACCTCGATATGTGTCCTGACCAATAATCGAACCCGAAACCTTTTGGTGTATGGGGCAATGCTCCAACCAACCAAGACACACAGTCAGGGCAAAATATTCTTAATTATTACTAATGTCATTCCCCAGAGTTAACATGTTTATATGTATTTTGGTATATTTCCTTTCATTCTTTTCTCTATGTATAAATTATATAAATAACATATGTGTGTATATTATGTATATGTAACATTATATACATAACATGTGTTAACATTAACTCTTCTAAAATTAAGATGATTTTGGTTTTGTATTGTCTACTTTTCACTTAACATGACATTATGAGCTTTTTTCCATGTCATTATCTATTCTTCAAAAACATGCTTTTTAATAGCTACATAAAATTCCATCATACAGATTTACCATAATTTATTTAACCTTTAACTTATTGCTGAACATTCGAGGGCATTTCTAATTTTTCAATGTATAAATAGAATTGCAATGCAAATCCTTATACATAAATCTTAGTATGCATGTCTGATTATTTCTTTAGGTGGAATTACAAGGTCAAAAGACATGAATAATTTTAAGGCTGTTGAGATATATATATCAACACAATCTTACCATAATCTTACCAACACTGGATAATGTCATTTTAATAAACCAAATATTAATTTGATAAAGTTAAACAAATAGTATTTCATGATTATCCTAATTTAAGTTACTTATTAAAGTTGGATATTTTCCCCTCAAATGTTTTCTAGCCATTTGCATCTCTTTTCTGATTTGTCTTAAACAATACAACCGTTTTTCTGTATTATATGCAGGAAAGCTATGCATCACATTTTTTTTTGTTATAATAGGAAAAATGAGATGAAATCTAATGTCCAACAATGGAGAAATGTTAAGCTAATCAGGCACAAGCAATTGATGGAATAGTTATAATTTGAAGATACAGAGACTTTAGCTTAAACAAGCATCGTACGTGAAGGGTGGGGCTGCATTTTCCTTTTCCTCAGGTTTCCTCTCTGGTTATTAGAAAGTTTCTGATATAATTACAATAAATATCATAAGAGGGAAACGTGCTTTCTTGGGTGACCCAAGACATAGAGTATGTCAGGAGGCAAGGTGTGGCAGTGAAAGAGAGGATAGGCATTGGGGTTGGAAAATTCTGGGATTGAATCCTGATGCTGCCACTTCCCACACATGAGTCCTCAGGCAGGGTACTTCACTGCTCTGAGCATCAGTTGCCACCTCTGTGAAATGGGCAGGTAGGAACATCTATGAAGTAGGGAAGTTGGGAGGACTGAACAAGATCATGTTCATGAAAGCATTTCAGACAATGCTTGCATATGAGATGCTCAGTGCAGGCTAGCTGTAATCCCTACCTCACCTCCATATCACGGATGAAAACACTGAAGTGCAAGGAGAGGAAGTGACCTGTCCCAGGTCACAAAGCTTTGTTGCAGAACTGCTTTAAACCATTTCCAAAGCTCTGAACAGGAAGTAACTTTCCCCCTCTGGCCTGAGTTGCTTCATCTATGAAATGAATAGACAGAGGGACAGACTGGATGATATCTAGAGGATTATCTGGACTTGAAGTTCTGTGGCTTTAAAGAATGTTCTATTATTGCTAAGAGCTAACAGCTATCCTGTAAATACCAGGAATCTTAAATACTTTGTGTCTAACCTAAGGAACGTAGCAAATTACAGATGAGGGAACTGAGGCCTCATATATCTGATAAGGGATTAATATCTTTAAAATATAAAGAATTTTTATAAATCAACAATAAAAGACAAATAACCCAATTTAAAATGAGCAAAGACTCAGAATAGACATTTCTCTGAAGAAGATATATGGTCAATAGCGTATGAAAAGATGCTCAACATCATAAGCCATCAGGGAAATGCAAATCCTAATCACATGAGATACTACTTCACACCCACTAACAAGACTAAAGTAAAAAAGACAATAACAAGTGTTAGCGAGGATATGGAGAACCTGGAACCCTCAAACATGCCGAGGAGATGTAAAATGATACAGCCTCTTTTTGAGGTATTTCCTCAAAAAGTTAAACATGCAGTTACCACATGACACAGAAATTCCATTCCTAAGTATATACATATGCCTAAGAGACACAAAAATGTACATTTACACAAAAACTTGTTCATAGCAGCATCTACATTAATAAAAGACAAAGATGCTAATTGACCGTACCTTTGCTACTCCCCAAGCCACGCCCACCAGCCAATCAGAGCAACTATATGCAAATTAATCCAACCAAGATGGTGGCCGGCAGCCACGGATCTGGAGCAAGCAGGAGGCTTGGTTGCCCCAGCGATGGAGGAAGTCAAGCTTCCCGCCAGCGGCTGTGTGCTCCGCTCAAGGCAACAAAGTTTCAATTATAGAAGATAAATAAATCCCAGATACCTGCTTCCAGCCAGCCTCCACTGGGAGCTTGGGTGGCTGGGGGCTGTGGCCGGCCTGCAAACAGCCTTCAGCCCCTCACCCAGGATGGCCACACCCTCATGGGGTGAGGGTCCCCACTGCGGGGCTTGGCCAACCTGAAAAAAGCCATCAGCCCCTCACCCATGCTGGCCACATCCTCATGGGATGAGGTTCCCCACTGGGGGCTTTGGCCAGCCTGCAAACACGCATCAGCCCCTCACCCAGGCTGGCCAGGCACCCCAGTGTGAACCTCCACCCTGAAGGGGCTGTGGCCAGCCTGCAAACAGCCATCAGCCCCTAACCCAGCCTGGCCAGGCACCCCAGTGGAACCCCCACCCTGATCCAGGACACCCTTCAGAGCAAACCAGCCAGCCCCCACACATGTAGGCCTGTATCCTATATAATTGAAGGGTAATATACAAATTGACCCTAACAGCAGAACGACTGGGAATGACTGGTCACTATGACACATTGGCCACCAGGGGGCAGACGCTCAATGGAGGAGCTGCCCCCCTGGTGGTCAGTGCACTCCCATAGGGGGAGCTCTGCTCAGCCACAAGCCAGGCTGACAGCTGCCAGCACAGCGGTGGTGGTGGTAGCCTCTCCCGCCTCCTCAGCAGTGCTAAGGATGTCCGACTGCAGCTTAGGCCTGCTGCCCGCTAGCAAGTGGACATCTCCTGAGGGCTCCCGGGCTGCTAAAGGGATGTCTGACTGCCAGCTTAGGCCCAATCACCTGGGGAGCGGGCCTAAGCCAGCAGGTGGTCATCCCCCGAGGGGTCCTAGGCTGCAAGAGGGCACGGGCCGGGCTGATGGACCCCCACCCCCTGAGTGCACAAATTTTTGTGGACTGGGCCTCTAGTTAATCATAATAGCCATAAAGTGAAAACAACCCAATGTCCATCCATTGGGAAATGGATAAAGAAAATGTGGTTTATCCAACCACGAAATATTATTCAGCCATAAAAAAGTACTGAAGTACTGATTCATGCTATAACATGGAGGGACCTTGAAAACATTATGCTAAAGGGTGTCTCAAAATTCACGCAAGAAGTAATTTTGATAGAAAACACAGGTTTATAACTGAAAACTGAAAGTGTTTATTGATTCATAAAGTATACAGTATAGGGTTATGTATGGAATAGCATGTCGGGTAAATGGCCTCCACAGCTTTGCTGGCACATATGCACTCTTTTGTTATTGCCTGAGCAGCTGCATTTTCGAAGAATGGTCCGATGATGCCTCCAGCCCCAAATCTGCACCAAACAGTAACACGTTATGGATGCATTTGTTCTCAACAATCACTCGCGGATTTTCTGAACCCCAAATGCAACAATTTTGTCGATTAACCAAGCCATCAAGATGAAAATGAGCCTCATCGAAATTCAGCCACATTTATGCAAAACGGTCATGGAAAATTTCAACAAAAGTGTACTTATGTGCCAGCAAAGCCATAGAGACCATTTACCCAATATGCTATTCCATACATAACCCTATACTGTATACATTATGAATCAATAAAAAATTTAGAATTTCTAATTATAAACCTGTGTTTTCTATCAAAATTACTTCTTGTGTGAATTTTTGGACACCCTTTAAATGAAAGAAGTCAGACACCACCCAAGACTACATATTGTATGCATCCACTTAATGCAGTGTCCAGAATCGGCAAATCCATAAAGATAGAAAATATTTTAGTGGTTGCCATGGGCTGGGGAGGGGGGGGGTAACTGTAACTGGTAGGGGCTTTCTTTGTAGAGTGATGAAAATGTTCAAAATTAGAGTGTGGTGATGGTTGCACATCTCTGTGAATATACTAAAAAAAACACTGAATCATGTACTTTAAATGGGTTAATTGTATGGTATGTGAGTTATGTCTGAATAAAGCTGTTAAGAAAGAAAGGCAGGGAGGAAGGAAGGAAGGAAGGAAGGTCGGAAGGAAGGAAGGAAGGGAGGGAGGGAGGGAGGCAGGCAGGCAGGCAGGCCTAAGGAGGCAAAAAGACTTATTGAAGGAGAATCAGCAAGTTTAGAACAGAAGTCAGGCCACTTCCCAGGCCAATGCCCTCTGGCTGACTTTCTGAAAGGAGGGATCATTAAAAGGAAGGTGGGCCTGCTATAGGCCACAGGCCAGGCACTCTGCATACACTACTTTACTTCATCCTGCCAACAACCCTAGGAAGTATGTGCTACTAACCCCACGTTACAGATGAGAATACTGAGGTTCAGAAATATGAAGTGACCTGCCCAAGTCGCTGTCTTCATTAAGGTTCCCCGGAAGCGGACCCAGAGACAAGGATTCACGGTCAACAGAGGTATTCGGAAAGTGGTCTGAAGAGAAAGCCGAAAGGGGTGGGTGGGGATGGAACTGAGCAAGCATGCGATCCCAGGCAGAATCCTGCTGCACCCTGAAGTTCAAGTTGGCCCAGCCAAGGCAAGGGCAACGGGCTCTCACATTCTAGCATCCAACAGTGTTAGCCAAGGGCAAAGGGGCTAGGGGTGGAAGGTGTCAATTCTTAGGCATTTCTGGATCTCTGCCTGTGTGGACAAAACGGCCCATAGCCCGCAGCAGCCCTCCAAAAAAGGATTGCAGTGCATGCCTTTGGAGGCAAAAGCACAGAGAGGTTGGAAGAGAGTCTACAGAAACTGTACAGGAGATCTAGGCAGAACACCAACCCTGTCCACTGTAAGCACCCACCTAGGAAATAAGGGACCTGGGATTTGAAACCAGGTATGTCCACAAAGCCCACGGCCTGCTCACACTCTTCAAGAAGGATGCTGCCATAGACCCAGAAGAGGAGGATGGCGCGCACACACACACACACACACACACACACACACACACACAGCAAACCTGGATCCCGAGGGAGACAGAAGAGGAACAAAGTATGCCTGCGAGAAAGGACTAGGTGCTGAAGGAGGATGACAGGGTCAGGCCAGCAGCGCCCCCTCCCTCCATGGCCTGGATCTAAATGCAACCACCTCTTCTCTGCTGCTGGAAGCTCTAGCTTGGCGGTGGACAGACCCAGATAACAGAATGCAGAGACTGAGACGACTGCCGGATGCAGATGTGTTTGAAAGAAACCCCATGGAGGGAACCTTTGAATAAACCTCTTCAAAGGGAGGCAGGAACACGCTGACTCCTTTGTCTGTGCCACGGAGAAGCTGCTGTGCTTAAAGAGAAGCCATAAATCGCAGGTGACGGTGACCTGCTCCACTTAGTCACCCAGCAGGAAGGGTCTGCTCTGTGAGCAACTTGGCAAGCAACGTGAATTGGTTCAATCAAGTCAGTCATTCACTCTGCACTTATTCATGCCTGTGAAGCTCCTGCCTGGCACATGGTGGACGTTGGGGCTGGAGGGGAGGGGCTGGGGGGATCTTAAAATGAATCAGAAAAGTTCTCTGCCCTCAAGAAGCTCATCATCCAGGAGAGACAGATACAGGAACCACAACACAGGGTGATAAGTGTCTTGGTGAGAGTTTTGAATGGGAACATAGAGCCCAGAGGAGAGAATACCCCCATGTTCTGGAGGAGCTGGGAATGACTCATCAGTAAGGTGATGTTTGAGGTTTTTTTGTTGTGAGTGAGTGAGTGTGTGTGTGTGTGTGTGTTTGAGATGAGTAGAATTTCACCAGAAAAGAATGAGGGAAGTGAGTGCCATTTCAAAGTTACTTGGCTGGTGAGTAGTAGGACTGGGTTGTGTCTGAATCCGAGTTGTGCTCTGGACACTACATAATATGTTTATCTTGAGACTCCAATTCCATTATCCCTAATTACAACCTTAATGTTTAAAAGCATGGTAGGAATCATCTTCTTTGGGGTCGGTCCTATTTGAATCTTCCTTCACGACTCATTAACAGCATGATCGTGGGCCCAACTGAGAGTAAACACTCAATATTCATTCATTTCTTTCCAACCTTTCCTCCTTGGCTACAGGCTTATTAGCCCTGCCAGTCCTGAGCCAATCTGAGACATTGGGCACCTTCACGCTCACCAGTAGGTGGCACCTGGAACTGTAGTCAGAGGCCTGGAATTCATTGTGTGTGTAGGAAGGGTGGGAATTGTGGGTGCCCATGTGCCTCTCAATAAAATCTCAGACCTCACTCCACTATATCGCCTAAAAGAGTGGTTTTCGATAGGGTAGTGGTGTGGGGGTACCACCTTCTTTTGGGAACCTGGAAATGGACAGGGCATTTTGGGTTATCACAATGATTCGGAGGATACAACTGGCATTCAGTGGGCAGTGGGCAGTGAAGCACCTCAGAAAGAGCACTGTCCTTTATCCTGCCCACCTTTCACATGTTCCCTGGACTATACGTAGGTGGAAAGCCTGTTTATTTATTTAAATCCAGATCCCTAATTCCACTTACATGGAAACACAAAAACTCACTGCACAGCTTTAATCTGCTCTGAATTGTCTAAGAGTGCTCGGAACATGTACATTGAAGGAAGGTAATGCAGGCATACCGCGGAGATATTCCGGGTGTGGTTCCAGACCACTGCAATAGGAGAGTCATAATATTTTTGCTGGTGCAGGGTCTTGCTTTCAGCATGTAAATAATGCCGTGTATTTGAAGCGCAATAAAGCGAAATGCAATAAAATGAGGTATGCCTATACCTTGTTTTGTTTGGAGCTTTTCCACAGATGAAACACTTAATGGGGTTTGAGTTGCCAATTTGACACACTTGTATCCATCTGTATTTGTAGCTGTGCATTTGCCTGATTCTACATGTGGCTGCAGGCGTCTGTCTGCTTCAGAAAATCTGCGCGTGTGGGTACACCCAAGCTGCTGTGCCGTGGAACGTGTATTGTATTTATTATAAATGGTTTTCCTTTTCTTTCTCCTTTGCCATATGATTAATGTATTATTATGACTATTATTGTTTTTAGTATTTGTAGGTAGATTATATGATTTATGTATGAACTGCATTTCAGGATGGTAAAGGGTGTCACCAACTATCCTATCTAATAAAAGAGAAACATGCAAACTGACTGCACAGCCCCTACACCTCCAAGCGACGCCCACCAGCCAATCAAAGTGGCTATATGCAAATTAAGCCAACCAAGATGGCGGCCGGCAGCCACGGAGCTGGAGCGAGCAGGAGGCTTCATTGCCCAGGCGATGGAGGAAGCCAAGCTTCCTGCCTGCCCTGGCCAGCTGTGGCCTCTGCTAAAGGCAACAAAGTTTCAATTATAGAAGATAAATAAATCCCAGATACCTGCTTCCAGCCAGCCTCCACTGGGAGCTTGGGTGGCTAGGGGCCGTGGCCAGCCTGCCACAGCCATCAGCCCCTCACCCAGGATGGCCACACCCTGATGGCTGTTGGCCAGCCTGCAAACAGCCTTCAGCCCCTCACCCAGACTAGCCAGGCACCCCAGCAGGACCCTGACCCTGAAGGGGGTTTGGCCAGCCTGAAAACGGCCCTCAGCCCCTCACCCAGTCTGGCCAGGCACCCCAGGGGAGACCCTCACCCTGAAGGGGCTGTCGCCAGCCTGCAAACAGCCATCAGCCCCTCACCAAGGCTGGCCAGGCACCCCAGTAGGACCTCCCACCTTGAAGGGGGTGTGGTGAGCCTGAAAATGACCCTCAGCCCCTCACCCAGGCTGGCCAGGCACCCCAGCAGGATCCCCACCCTGATCCAGGACACCCTTCAGGGCAAACCAGCCGGCCCCCACCCATGCACCAGGCCTCTATCCTATATAATAAAAGGGTAATATGCAAATTGACCCTAACAGCAGAGCAACTGGGAATGACTGGTCACTATGACACACACTGACCATCAGGGGGCAGACGCTTAATGCAGGAGCTGCCCCCTGGTGGTCATTGTGCTCCCACAGGGGGAGCTCTACTCAGCCCCAATCCAGGCTGCCAGCTGCCAGTACAGCGGTGGTGGTGGGAGCCTCTCCCGCCTCCTCAGCAGTGCTAAGGATGTCCTACTGCAGCTTAGGCCTGTTCCCCGCTGGCAAGTGGACATCCCCCGAGGGCTCCCAGGCTGCCAGAAGGATGTCTGACTGCCAGCTTAGGCCCAATTCCCCGAGGCCTAAGCCAGTAGGTGGTCATCCCCTGAGGGGTCCCAGACTGCGAGAGGGCACAGGCCGGGCTGAGGGAGCCCCCCCCCCCAGTGTACAAATTTTTGTGCACCGGACCTCTAGTTTGTTATAAAAGGGGGCACTGGGTTCCAAAGAATTGGAATGGCCTAGTCCATACAACTGCGATCTGTCCCATTTCCCTGGGGATGACAGACAGCGTCGCCTAAGGATGGGAGCCATGGTTTGGGAGCCTAAAGGTTTAAAGTTGAGCCCCAGCTCTGTTGCTTACTAGCTAGATGACCTGGGGGAATCTGTACCATCTTACTGATCCTTAGCACTCTCATCTGCAGAATGGAGATAAAATACTCACCTCCAAGGGTTGTAGTGAGGGTTCTATGAGGTTGACTGTAAAAGACACTGATTAAGTGCCCAGTAATAATAGAAGCTATCATTCTTATTATTGTTGTTATTGTTTCTCCAAGGAAACCTCCCCAGCTGGAACCCTGAGATGTGATGAGGTATTAGCATCCCAACCCCAAACCACCCCCTCCAGTTTGGCTCAGCATCCTGTATCTTCAGACACTGGTGGGGAGAGGGGTTCTGATCCACATGAACCATGAAACTAACACCACCCCTCCCCCGCTTTTGGGACCCTGTTGGATCCAGGCCTCATTCTCTACTAAATGTTGCCCTGGGCAGTCCAGTGCCCAATAGCTCTTCCAGTCTCCTCCTGCCTTGGAGCTCACCTTTCCCACTTTTCTCACCACTGCTGGGGTCCAGGCATCTTGGGCTAAATCCCTAAGCTGTGGACAGCTCTGGCCTCTGAGCCATCCAGAATTAGCCAGGCCCCTGCACTAGGCTCACCTCCAGCATTGGGGACAGATGTCTCCTTCTATGGTAAAGCATCCACAGGGCCCTCAGTTAGCTCTCAATAAGTCACCAATTTTACAGTTCAGGATACATGAAGTGGGGAGTGGGCCCTGGGAGCTGGCTTTTCTTGCCATCATTCCTTTGTGGTTCTCTCTGCCCTTTTGCAGCAGAAATCCTGGTTTTCATCTCCTGCTTCCTGGGTTTCTGCACTCAGGAACCTCATAAAGGTATTGATCATGCATTTGGTAACCAGAGAACTGACCCTTTTCCCCGAGGCAATGGGAACCAGCAGCGCTGTTGGAGCTGACATGGCCACTTCCAGCCTGAGAAGACCCAGAGCTATTTTTTCACTCTTCCTCTCTGGCTGAGTCATTAGGAATCCTTAGAAGGCGGTGAATAAAATATGGTCTTGATCAAGTGCTGTCTTAGAGTACTGAGGTGATACACACATGATGCACGAAGTTCACAGTCCAGCTGAGAGGAGATAGTCATCTATAATAATAAAAGTGTAATATGCTAATTAGATCAAATGACCTTCTGGACGTCCATGCTATGACACCTACTGGCGCCAGGCCAACCAAGGCAGGTGCGATATGATTGGTTGGGGGCCTGGCCATTGCCCCATGATCGCCCCACAGAGGGAGGCCTAGGCCACCGGCCAGCAGGCTTAGGTAGGTGGGTGGGGCCTCCCTCTGTGAGGGAAGCCCGGGTACTGGGTGCCAGAGGGAAGCCGGTGCTGGCAGCTGGGGGAAGGAAGACCTACTCTTGCATGAATTTCGTGCATCAGGCCTCTAGTGTAGCAGATAGCTATGGTTCAATGTGGTACGCCCTGTCAGGTTTACATCAGGGAATATGGCCTTCTCACATTGGAACTTATTCTGCATGGGCAAGATGGGAAGTCTTCTGAGAAAAGTGAATACAGCAATGGGGTACTGAAGGATGAGCAGGAGTTTTCCAAGGCCTGGGCTAGACTCTCAAGTCTCAACCCTCTACTTCTAGTGCTATAATTCTGGTAAGTGATGATCTTGGGGGAAGCAAAGATAGAGGAGGAAGCATAACTCTTTATACCCAGAAGGATTCATGTTTGAACTGAATCCAGGCTCAGAGAGACATTGGCTTCCCCAGACTAGTCTCAAAACATAAAAATTAGTATTTCTCAGAGTCCCTCAGAGCATGAATTCCTTAGGAAAGTCCTGTATGTTACATGAAAAAGGAGACTCCAAAATCAAATAAATTTCAGAAACACTGGGTTTATAAAGTCAAGCAGATTTTACTGTAGGATTTCTCAGAGACTTTAAAGGTAAAATACTAAGATAATAATTTATATATAAAATGAATTTTTATAATATAATTTAATGATATTAAATATACAGTAATTTAACAGCTAACCTTTATTTAGTGTTTTATT
>NW_006286675.1:3844638-3862915 GCF_000327345.1 Myotis davidii | reverse complement strand
AGTCATTATCTCATGAATCCTCATAATAACTTTACTATGTCATTCGTACTGCCATTATTCCCACTTTGCAGACAAGGAGACTGAATGAACCCAAGAAGTGAAGTTTATTGCCCAAGATCACGCAGCTAATAATGAAGCTGAGATACAAAGCCAGGCTGTGTCCCACCCAAAGTCTCTACACTTTCCTGGGTATTATAAATTTGATACATAGCATTTCCAAATTTATTCAGCCATGGAAATTTTTGTCATTTAGGATTCCAAAGAGTGACTTTGAGAAATACTGCTCTAGTTTGTTCCTTATGGATTAACTAAAAGCAACAAGCGGACTTCTGGGTCTTTGCTTCTCATTCTTTCTCCCCCTTCCCAGCTGGGCCTGGAGGTCCTGAATTCCTTACAAGGCCCTTCATGCACCCCAAGGGCTGATGTGAAAATTAGGAGGGATTCCCAAGAGAGGCCAAGATTCCAGCTGCAGCTCTAAACTGCCCAGATCTAAATAGATAATCTCACTGGCCCCATATGACCTGCAAAAAGTTCCAAATTTTATTCTCAGCAGTTCTAAATTGCTGGTTCAAATTTAGCTGCTGCTTGAGTCTCCAGCAGACAGGACAAGTTATGAACTCAGAGTCCCTAAGCCACTGCCCAATTAGCAGGAGGAAGTATGGACCCTCTGAGGGCTGATGCAGTATGACCAAAACGGGTCAGACCCAGGTCTCATCTTTCTCACTTGGCAGCAATCAACTTCCCATTCCCTTCCTTAGAATTCTTCAACAGCTCCCAAGTGTCCCTAGCTGAAGCCCAAGTCAACTGGCCTAATTCCCATGGTTCTTTTAAATATCTTAATATATAAAGAGCCAGAGTCTATAATGTCCAAAACTACTGAACAGACGACCAAACACCAGGCTGCGCACGCAGCAGGCTCATGTGGGCGGGGACTGGCGAGCGGGCTGACCTGCTGACCTCTTAGTCCCTCCTGGGTCGCAGGCACTGCAGCAACCCAGCACTGACTGACGCTGCCAAGGCAGGTGCGATGCGATTGGTCGGGGGCCCCGCCATCTCCCCCTGATCGCCCCACAGAAGGAGGCCCAGGCTACCCAGCCGGCGGCAGTTGGTGGCGTCTCCCTCTGTGGGGCAATCAATTGCAGGGCTCCCACACTGCAAGAGGGTGCAGGCCGGGCTGAAGGACCGCCCCCACCAACTGAGTACACAAATTTCATGCACCAGGCCTCTAGTAATCTATAATAATAAAAGCATAATATGCTAATTAGACTAGACAGTCAAACGACCTTCTGGACATCCTTTCAGATTACCTTCCGTACTGTGAGGGCCGAGGCAAGCCACCACAGCTGCAAGGGCAAAGCCCCTTGCACGAATTTCGTGCACTGGGCCTCTAGTATATATAAAAGCCTAAGTGACTGTTCGACTGTTTGACCAGGTGCTATGACAAGCACTGACCACCAGTGTTCAGTTGTTCAATGCAGGAGCGGCATGCCCCCTGGTGGTCAGTGTGCTCCCACAGTGGGAGTGCCGCTCAGCTGACCGACAGGTGCCAGATGCAGTAGAGTGGCAGCGAGCCTATGGAGCAGCAGTGTCAGCAGGCACAGTGCGGCCAGATGAACAAGAATGGCTGGCAGGAGTTGGACTGCCAGTTTCAGCCCAATCCCCGCAGGCCACACCGAGGGACCCCACCAGTGTATGAATCTGTGCACCAGGCCTCTAATATATATAAATATATTATTGATTTTAGACAAAGGAAGAGAGTAGGATAAAGAGATAGAAACATTGATGAGAGAGAAACTTCAATCAGCTGCCTCCTGCATGCCCCCTACTGGGGATCGAGCCTGTAACCCAGGCATGTACCCTAACCTAGAATCAAACTGTGACCTCCTGATTCATGGGCTGATGTTCAACCACTGATCTATACTGGCCGGGCATAATTTCCATGGTTCTTGAAAATGGGAGAGACTACAGTCATGTTCCGTTTCTCAAGAGAACATGCAGATGAAAAATGCGCTGTTAAGCAAGTGACACACACAAGGTCTGGGTGCCCTGTCCTTTAAGATAAACTATCCCAAAGAAGGAGTCACGTAGCACCTGACAAATCTCTTACCCAAATATCTTTTATTTGGAGACTATTTATAACAAGGAACAGAGAAGATATGACACATGATCCTGCTTCAGATGAGGCAAAAGGCCTCAGGGAGGTAAAAAGGGACTTAGACATCTCCTCTTTGAAGAGGTGTCCCAGAGTTGGGGCAATTCCCACCTAGTACTCCTCTAAGACTAGTGAAACATGCCTATTCAGGGGTCCTGGACTGCTTGAGTAGCCCCACTTTGCCGGGGGGCTGGAAGCAGAGTGAGCAATATCTGAAAGCTCTTTGGCACTGTGTATACCTCTAACTGTATTGTGCATACATGTCTCCTTGTCAAAATGCAGATTCTAATTTGCAGGTTTGGGGGTGGGGACAGAGATTCTGCATTTCCCACAAGCTCCCAAGTGAAGTTGTTGCTGCTGGTCCCAGAACCACCCCATGAAGAGCAAGGTTCCAGACAATAAATGGGCAGTTAAAACCCTCCCATGCCCATTCGTCTCCTGGTAACCCTGAAACTTTCATTCATTGTGATGGAAAGATTCCAGGTTAGACCAAGACTGAGAGGCTACTTCTCTTAGGCGCACTCATCTCCCACCACCCCCTGCTCTTAAGCTTTACCTTATGCCCTGGCAAAACCTGACTCCGTACAGTTTCCTGCACATACCATGCTATTTGGGCTGATATTTTGCTCTGCTCAGGTACCATTTTCTGTCTGGATAGCTCAACTCACCTTGTTTTGCTGAATTAAGCCCCACTCATCTTTCCAAACTCAGCTGGAACACTCTCAGCTGAGAAAACTGTGCCCTCCTCAACTCCAACCCCAGCTTTTGCGCATACCTAACCCTGTGAACATCTAGAACATAACACATACCTTATTGTCTGGAGACTGCCTGAGTCTAGGTCTGCCTTCCCTACCAAGTTCAAAAGCATGAATCATGCCTTGTTCCCTCCCCCCTCCCTCTGCCTCCTCTGTGCCTAGCACACAGCCTGGTACACAGTAGGTGCATGATTAATATTTGACAAACTGATGCAAAGTTGGCAACATCTCCAAAGAAGGAGTTTAGCAGATTCTTTCCATCTCAAGAGGAATGGTTTGATTTTATAAACAAAGTATGTATGTGTGTGTGTATATGTTGTATGTGTTTCTGCTTCCTTCTTTGTTTCTGAATTTTAAGAAAGGCAGGAAGTGATAACAGTAATGCAGTTTGAAGGTGCTTTACCTGAGTTAGCTCATTGAATTCTATGGGGCCAGTCTGCCCGGAACAGATAAGAAAACTGAGACTCCCAGGGGCCACTGGCCAGTCACACATTGTATAAGCGGCAGTGCAAGTGGGAATTCTAACACAGCTCTGTAGGACTCCAAGCCCAGGGGTCCTTCTTCTGAGTTCCCCGAAAGTGGCAAAGCTTGAAGCCTACATCCTAAAATGGGGAGGAGGGGCGAGTATTGTTGACATGCTGGGATAACAGAAGACAGGAAGAGTTATAGGATGGAGTCACAGGGGCTGGGGTGTGCGGAAGGGGAAAGAGACCCTTTTTCTAGGAACGAGGTGTCAAAAGGGTCTAATTATTGCCCTGACCGGTTTGGATCAGTGGATAGAGCGTCGGCCTGCAGACTGAAGGGTCCCGGGTTTGATTCCGGTCAAGGGCATGTACCTTGGTTGTGGGCACATCCCCAGTGGGGGGTGTACAGGAGGCAGCTTATCGATGTTTCTCTCTCATCGATGTTTCTAACTCTCTATCCCTCTCCCTTCCTCTCTGTAAAAAATCAATTAAAAATATATATATATATTTCAAAAAGGGGTCTAATTATTGAAGAACACCTGGAAAGGGGACCAGGTCCCCAAATGGAGCTGTTCTTGCCCGCAAGACAATGAGCAACTCGTTTTGAGATTGATTGTGAAAGACAGTCAGAAGGGTCATAGGCTTTGACTAGTCAGAGGTGGGGTGGAAAGGTTGTTTCAAAGGGAAAGACAGTGTGTTGCCTCTTGAAGAGTGCTGAGAGAATGGCAGATAGACAAAGGATTCCAGAATGAGTCACATCCTGGCTCCGGCCTCCCAAGCTTTGGGGGCACCATAGGTGGTGCCCTATATCCCTCACTCCCTACAGGAACAAAGCCTCTATTTGAGCCCAGCCAGTCTTTGTCTCCTCCACCACCACCTCTGTGCCTCTGAGCCATCACTGCTATAATGAGCTGGCTGAGGTGGACCACAGAGTGAGCAAGGGAATGACATTCCCTTCTTATACCTCCTCTGGGCCTTTCCTATTGCTCCATCTCTTGATTTCCATGACAGCGTCTAGCAATAGGGCATCTACTTCAACATGCTGGCAGAGATGCCAGGCAGGAGCCACAGAGACATAGGTCTGGGGGTAAGGAAAGGGAGCACTCACATCTGTTGAGTGCCCACTCTGTGTGGGTCCTGCCCAATACTTCACATCCATACTCTCCCTTACTTCCCACCCCATTAGGTGAGAAACCCATTTTACAGACCAGGAGACTGAGGCACAGAGAGGGGAAGAGGCGTGCCAAGGGTCATACAGCCAGTCAGTGTCTGAGCCAGGATTCAAATGTGTTTTCCCTGGGCCCTGAGACTAGGTCTTTAATCACTATACCACTTTGCCTCTTGGCCAGGATTCAGCTGCTCAGGCCCAAACTCTGCCACTTGCTATGGTTCTTGGGTGAATCCCCTCACCTCTCTGACACTCTGCAGAATGGGGTAGGGGTCTCATTGCTCTGAGGGCTGTGAGAATTGCAATAAGCTTGGAAAAGACCCAGGCTCCTGGTTGGAGTTCAGTAAAGGGGGCTGCTCTTCTATTTCCTACTGGGAAGATCCCAACCCCAAGGTTCCTGAACATAGCAAAGCCAGGGCTGCCCAAATCCCCTGGAGAAGTCTGACCTGTTTGCATACTGACCCCACCCCCAGTGTTCTAATAATAATAGCTCTCATTTGCTGAGCATCCACTTTGCCCTAGGAGCCCCATCAGGGCCCTGCATGATCACAATGACACCAGGAGGGAGAGATGGTTATTGTCCTCGTTATAGACTAGGGAACCCATCAGTAGCACCCAGGATAACCACCTCAGGAGCAGAGAGGAGACAGAGCTACCTGGGAGACTGGGGCAAAGTGTATTAGAGAGACATCCATGATGCTCAGATGCCCAGTTCTACCTTCAAAATAGACCTGAAAGCTGATCACCTTTTTTATTTTTAATCCTCCACAAGGATATGTTTATTAATTTGAGAGAGAGAGGAGAGCGGAAGGAGGGGAGAGAGAGAGAAAGAGGGAGAGAGAGAGAGAGAAATATGGGTGTGAGAGAAACATGAATCAGTTGCCTCTTGCTGCACCCCAACCAGGTATTGAACCCTCAAACTAGGTATGTGCCCTGACCGGAATCAAACTTGCAACCTTTGGGCATATGGGTGGACACTCTAACCAACTGAGCCACCTGGCCAGGACTGAAAGCTGATCACTTTTCATCATTCCCATGTCATACCTGCTCTAGGCCACCACCACCTTCTGCTTGAATAACTGACAGCGTTCGCCCTTCATGATATCGCTCTGCCACTGCTCTCCCCTTCCTTTGGTGTATCGCCCACACAGCGTCAGGGCCATGCTTTTCATTACACACTGGACTGTGTCATTGAAAGCTAGAAACCCTCCATGGCTCCAATGTCTTCTGAACAAAAGCCAGGTCCTCACAACGGCCAACAAGGTCCTACATTTCTACCCCGTGACTTCTCTGACCCCATCGCTTACACTCAGTGCTAGCCACTCAGGTCTCGTCTCTTTCTAGAATATTCCAAACCAGAATGCTTTTTCCTCAGTTCCTCATCGATTCCCATGCCACCCCTCCCACTCTGTAAATAGACACCCCCCTACCCCATTCTCTTACCTGGCTTATCACTTACTCTTCTCCAACACTGCATTTATACTCATTTGTTGATTTACTTCTTGCCTCACCTTCTACCTTCCATCTTGTTCATCCCTGTATCTCAGCACCCAGATCAGTCCTTGACAGTTATTCATGGGTTCTCTATGAGGTAGCCTGGGGCAAATATTCTGGACCATTGGATAACTGAAATAAGATGATTCCCTCTTAAGTTGAATGTGAAACATACAGAGAAGCAACAGTTGGTAGGGATTGGGGCAGACATAAAAAATATCACGCAGCTACAGAAGTCGGGAGGCCATGATGTCATGGAACAACAGGTGTTATGTGCCACTAGAAGCCACGAGACCACGAATGTCATGGGCAATCCAGAAGCCAGGGCACCACAGATGTCATGGGCAACCAGGAGCCACAAGACAACAGATGTTATAGATAAGCAGAAGCCAGGAGGTAGAATATTGGCTCCACCTGGGCAGGTGTCTGCTTTATTCCGGAATGAGGCCCAGAAATCAGGATTTTAAAAAGATTCCCAGGTGATTCTAATGTGCAGCCAAGGTTGAGAACCACTGTTCTAAAGAGTATCCCTCGTGCCTAGAGGAGACCTGGAGCACAGTAGGTGCTCAAGAAGTATTTGTTAAATGAATGAAAAGTAGAGCAGAGAATAGGAAGAGTTAGCTGGTATGAGCGAAAACAGCCAAAGCAGATGAACAAGGAGCCACGGGCCCTCGTTCCAGCAGGAGAGAGGGAAGCAGAGGTCACTGCTGCAGGGAGGACAGGTTCATGGGTCTCCAGTGGATTCAAATGATCGCTCAGTTCCCTGTGGGACTGGCAGTGTGGTGGAAACACTGTTTTCTGTCATTCTTATATTCCTATACTAGTAGCCCTGCGCACGAATCCGTGCGTGAGTAGCTCGCTGCCTGCCGCTTGCCTCAGCTGGCCACCCCACCCGCCATTGCTAGTAGATCTCCGCCGCTCATAGCTCGATGCCCCGCTCTCCTGTAGCTCTCCAGCCGCTTGTAGATAGGTCATGGCGTTACAGCGTCCTGGACAATTTCCATATAGCTCTATTATTCTATTAGATACCCAGCCAACAAAACCCATTAACCAAGGCTAAAGTGGGTGTGTCTCCAGCCCCTGCAATCCGACACAATATGCTAATGAGAAAGCAGGGGAAAGCAGGGAGCTACCTTGGGGCAGGAAGCTATGTTAGGAGTCCTAGGGAGGAAGAACAAGGCTCAAGCTCAAGCTGGGATAGGGAGGATGCTGAAGAGGGCTGAACACCGTAGACATGACAGGGCAGTGGGGTGTCATAACTGCCACCTCTAAGGGAAGATGGATATGGGGGAAGGGGTGTCTTTGGATCCCTTTGCTTACAAGTCTTCCAGACCCAAGCATCTTTTCCCTGTAGCCCCCTACCTTCGCCCTGCATGTTTTAATTCTCTGAGCACACTCCAGCTACCACTTCCAATTAAGAGTGAGTGATCATCAGTTTCAGTTCCCCTGAGATGTGCAGATGTGATGCTGTGGATTTCTTAATTGTTTGAATAATTGTTGCCACATCTATTCTACCCAAAGTGTGAAAAAACAAAACCAACCCCCCGACAAGTTACCCAATAGCACTGCTTTAACACTGTCCTCTAGTAATGCCCCATCTAACCTCACCTCACTCAGCCACCTGTCAATCCAAATGCCCTACTCCAAATAGTCTCCATCTGTCCATTTCCCTCCATCACCACCACCCCTGGTCCAAGTGACTATCCTATCTCATCTGGACAACTGTCATTGGCGTCTCCCCAGTTTCACTCTAGTATCAGTTGGTCAACATCTCTAGCCTCAGTTTTCTTATCTATAAAATGGGCGTACTGATTACTTATTTCACAGGGCTGTAGAGAAGACTGGGCAGCATATGAAGGGAAATCCCTGGCCTAGAGTGCTCTCTCAATAGGCGACAGTTTCTTTCCTCTGCCAGCTGGATAGAAGGGATCAGAAAGGTACAAGGAATAAGCAGGCATTAGAAGCCTCTGGCTCTCCCAGGCTCTTTTGAGCTCATCTCCCAAAGGGCTTCTTGCCTGATTTTCTTCCTCACATTTCCTTCCATGTAATGGGAGTCTTAACTACCTTTACAGCCTGGCCCAGTGATGGCAAACCTATGACACGCGTGTCAGAGGTGACACGCGAACTCATTTTTTTGGTTGATTTTTCTTTGTTAAGTGGCATTTAAATATATAAAATAAATATCAAAAATATAAGTCTTTGTTTTACTATGGTTGCAAATATCAAAAAATTTCTATATGTGACACGGCACCAGAGTTAAGTTAGGGTTTTTCAAAATGCTGACACGCCGCGCTCACAAGGTTCTCCATCACTGGCCCTGGCCTCTCTCCCCGTCCTCACTTGTTCCTCCCGTAGCTCTGTGCGCGGTGTCTCATATCTGTGAGTGCGTTTGAGATGAAATAGGGAGGTGAACCCAGGCTCTTCTCTGATTCTCTTAAAATCCAGCCTGTTTGCAGGGAGCATATGTCTGGGTTTGCTCTCTATCTAGCTGGATGGAGAAGGGGCCCCTCTGCACTGTGCCAGGCAAGGATACCCAACATTCTGGCTTTCAGCATTAGCCAGCCACATGCTCCAATATCAAGGTAATAACAGTGACATTTACTATCCAGCTGCCCTGCTTTTTGTCTTAATTCTCAGTTGATCTAGAACTCAGACCAGGCAAAGGAGTGCTGTTTATCGACCTATCCCCACCCCCACCCCCAGGAGTGAGCAGTGGGAGAAAACCCTGTCTTGTATTCCTGACTCATTAATGGAGCTTCTCAGGGCCTCGGTGCTGGATGCTGTGAGAATCAATCAATAAGTGACTGACAAATATTTATTGCGCTCTGGATACAGCCGTGAGAAGAGCTCATCTTTGCCCAGTGATTCTTACTGCTTCCAAATGCCTAACAGCATTTTCAGGTGTGCGAATGCTAACGTGTGCCAGGGACATTCACCCTCTTGGTGGTCTTCGCCACCATTTGCGTGATCTGGACACACCCTTGTCTTCAAGGATACCACTGTGAGCTTACTTCCTTCAGCCAATACATTTTTACTGCACACCTACTAGGTGCCAGGTGCTAATTTCAGGTTTAGCAGTAAACCAAGCAGATGATGTCCCTACAATCCTGGAGCTGGTAATCTGGATTGGGGGTGGGGGTGGGGGGCCTATATAGAAAATCCATGGGGAATGACTACATTTGTGTGGGGCTAAAAATGGGGTGGTCAGAGAAGGCCTCTCCAAGAGGGGGGGACATCTGAGTCTTCAGTGATGAGAAGGCATTGCAAGATCTGGGGGAAGAGGCACTCGATAATGCTGTGAAATGAGTATTATTATTATCATTTATTATTATTATTATTATTATCTCCCTTTTATAGATGAGGAAACTGGGGCCAGGGAGGTTAGTATGCTTCCTCTGAGGTCACAAAGGTAACTATTGAGGGCATTAAGATGTGAGTCCAGAACCAGACTCTGAAACCCCGACTATTGCCACCAAACCCATTTGCCTCTAGGTCAGCCGTGGGCAAACTACGGCCCGCGGGCCGGATCCGGCCCATTTGAAATGAATAAAACTAAAAAACAAAAAAGACCGTACCCTTTTATGTAATGATGTTTACTTTGAATTTATATTAGTTCACACAAACACTCCATCCATGCTTTAGTTCCGGCCCTCCGGTCCAGTTTAAGAACCCATTGTGGCCCTCGAGAACCCATTGTGGCCCTCGAGTCAAAAAGTTTGCCCACCCCTGCTCTAGGTTCTAGCACTTTTGAGAAGATTCTTAGCCTGGCCGGTGTGGCTCAGTGGATGAGTGTCAACCCATGAACCAAGAGGTCACTGGTTTCATTCCCGGTCAGGGCACATGCCCAGGTTGTGGGCTCGATCCCCAGTAGGGGTCTTGCAGGAGGCAGCCAATCAATGTTTCTATCTCTCTATTCCCCCTCCCTTCCTCTCTCTCAAAAATCAATAAAAAACATTTCTTTTTTTAAAGAATCTTATTGTGGAGAGCTTCAGCAAAGTGACATGTAGCTCCCCTGAAGAAGCTTCCAGTCTAATTTGGGAGAAAACACCTTTACACAGAAACTACTACTCACAAGAGACAGGTCAGAAATTGATAATGTAGAATTAATACAATTTCAAATTCTAAAAACCCAATGGAATTTGTTTTGGAACATGACAAAATGACTCCCAATACCTTGGAGAAAAAGAAATTCATATAATATCTTTGTTCATTATTTGGTTTATTTCACAGTTTTCAATACTTTTCATCTCATGGCACACATAAACTAATTACTAAAATTCTGCGGCATGCTAAAAAATGTATTTTTTGCTGATCTGACAAAAAATAGATATAATTTTTTAAAATCCTCACTCAAGAATATGTTTTTCATTGGTTCTAGAGAGAGAGGAAGGGAGAGGGAGAGAGAGAGAAACATCGATGTGAGAAATATTGATTGGCTGCCTCATGCAAGTGTCCTGACTGGGGATCAAACCGAAACCTGGGTATGTGCCCTGACCAGGAATCAACCTGTGACCCTTTGGTGCAAGGGGCCACACTCTACCCAGTGATCCACACCGCTCAGGGCAAACTTTTGATTCATTTACACCAAACGGCTATTGTTGTGTTGGCTGTTGTCATTTTTTTTATTTGACAATCTAAGAGAAACGAGGTTGGTGCCCGAACTAAATAATCAGGTTTTGCATATTTTAAAAATTCTTGTGGCACACCAGTGTATTGTGACACACTGGTTGAAAATCACTGGTTTATTTAATAAACAGTTATGAGTTGTCAGGCTCTGCTGTAAATACTTTTCAAATATTAATTCTTTGGAACTTCATGACTCACTTAATACTCATAGCAATCCTGTCTCCGAATGCAGTCACTAATCCCACTTCACAGTTGAAGGAATTAAGGCAAAGACAGGTTGGGTGACTTGTCCGGGACATCCTCTGGAGAGGGTTGGAACCAGATGGGAATCTACGTCATCTGGCCCTGGAAACCATGATCGTAACTGTAAACTGAATTTGTGGGTATCATTTATATAATTGAATTTATATCTACAATTACATTTTGTCTCTTTGTCTCTTTCTGCTTTGCAAGAACTTATCAGAAGATTGTTTTCTGATTTAAATGCAGAATTTATGGTTTCCCTTAAATGTGCTCAAGGGGGCCCCTAGGGGTGTGCTTTGAAGAGCTAGATTGTCTTTCTCCAAGGAGGCCGAAACTGGGATCTGCCAGAGGCCCATACAGGCAGCTAGGGGCCGTGGACAGAGGAGAGAAAGCGAGGCTTTCATTTGGGGCCCAGGACCAAAAAACAGTCACATCGACAGACGCTCCGGGTCACGTGTGTAGGCTGCAGATGGAACTGTGCTTCTCGTGGGCTCAGGCAGAGGGACAGCAGGTGGATTTACTGAATGACGAATCTCTCCAAGAACAGAGAAAAGCCAGCCAGTAAGTAAATGAAGTTCTGCCAAAAGAATAAACCGAGTGAAAATTGCCTCGAGAGTTAGAAAGAAAAAAAGCAATAAAAGAAGGGGAAAGCAGATGCCTTTGCTAGCTATGAAAACATACACTATGCAGGTAACCAGCAAAGCAGCAATGGCTCAGATGCCCACTCCTCCTGCCCCCACCCCACCCCACCCCCCGCACCCACCTGTGCTGTGCCCAGTTGGTGTTTGCTCTGTTTCCTGCCATGACCCTGCCTGACGGTCATCCACTAGAATCAGCAGCAAGTTCAACACCAGAACAGACATCCTGGAAAGAGACCTGCTACTAATAACAGGGTTTCCAATCACATACCCTGAGACCCAAGATAGAAAACCATGTGAATGGTGCCCCCTGGAGGTGTGCAATGCCGCAGCTCTGCCTCAGAAGATAGGGAGTAAGTTAGTGTCTGATAGAGGTGGCATAGGTGAGATACAGGTGGCGTAGGTGAGAAAAAGAAGAAACAGTCAGTAATAGGATGGGCACAACTGGTTAACTATGTGGATAAAAAACTGAAGTTAGACCTTTTCCTTATACCCAAACCCAAACAGGTTAGAGAGTGATACTTTAGTGTGAAATAGGAAACCATTAAAACGATGACAGCTGGAAACCTTGTTTTCCTAATCTGAATAATGGGGGTAATAGTAAGTACCTCTCATAACATTGTTATGGGGACCAAGAAAGAGGATACAAATTAGCCCTAACCAGTTTGGCTCACTGGATAGAGTGTCGGCCTGCGGACTTCAAGGGTCTCAGGTTCGATTCCGGTCAAGGGCATGTACCTTGGTTGCAGGCACATCCCCAGTGGGGACTGTGGAGGAGGCAGCGGAATCGATGTTTCTCTCTCATCAATGTTTCTAACTCTCTATCCCTCTCCCTTCCTCTCTGTAAAAAATCAATAAAATATATATTTTTTTAAAAAAGAGGATACAAATTAGCACAGAGCTGGGTACTTTTAAGTAAAAGAGGAATGAGGGAAGATTGGGGTGAGAAACATCCCCAAATCTAGCAAAAATATATAAGTGGTCGGCAAACTCATTAGTCAACAGAGCCAAATATCAATAGTACAGCGATGGGAATTTCTTTTGAGAGCCCAATTTTTTAAACTTAAACTGTATAGGTAGGTACACTGTTATTAACTTAATTAGGGTACTCCTAAGGCTTAGGAAGAGCCACACTCAAGGGGCCAAAGAGCCGCATGTGGCTCGGGAGCTGCAGTTTGCTGACCACGGCCCTAGGGGAACAAGGGGAATCAGAAGGAGAGATGTAGCCTCGGGTTATAATCTGGGGATTCCAGGCAAACTGATACCAACTGGAGGAAGAACAGTCCATGGAGTCTGGTGCCTCCATCTGTGGGCACCAGGGAATAATAATCCATGGTGAGTACACTGACTGCAGCTGCAGCAATTTTAAAAGAAGCAGGAGGAGACTCAGGTGGAACTCACTGGCATCAGACTTTCACTCTGGGCTGAGCTCCCTTCATTCGTGATCCTTGGTTGGAAGAACCGTACCCAAGGCTCGGGGGCACTCAGACAGCCCTGGTCACAGTCCCTGTTCACTGCTGCCTGAGGCAGCCTTGCCTCTCACTGTTGGAAAGTTTCCCCTTAGACTGAGCTGAAACCGGCTGCCCTCCCCACTCCCCCTACTCTAGTGTCCACCCACTGGGAGTCTCACTGGTGAGGTTCACCAAACACTCAATAAGAACAACACCCAACTTGCACAATCTTTTCTAGAGAATCAAAAAAGTGGGAATACCGCCCACTTTGTGTTGTGAGGCCAGCATAACCTTGATACCAAAGTTTGACAAGTAAGCACTAGAAAAGGAAATTGCCAGTGGGTCTCACTCATGAACTGACGTTGTTAAAATTCCAAGCAAAATGGTGAGCAGAAATAAACCAGCAATAATGATGCTATAGGACAATGTGAGTTGGGTTTATTCCAGAAAAACAGAAATCAATGCAGTTCACCAAGTTAACAGAATGACAAAGAAAAATCATATGACCATCTGAGCAGATGCAGGGAAAACATCTGTTACAAACTCTACTTCCATTTATGACTAAAAAGAAAACAGACACTCAGCAAATTGGGAATAGGAAGGAACTTCTTTCATCTGGTAAAGATTACCTACCAAAACCCTGGAGTAAACATTATACCTGGTTATCAAAAGTAGAGCTCCTTAAGAGCTGCAAGAGGCAAGATGCCCACTATCCCATCTTTAATTTACTGTTGTACTAAGGTCTTAGTCAGGGTAGTAAGATGGGGTTGGGGGCAGGGGGAGAAAAAGAAATAGGAACAAAAGAATTGTAAAGAAAGAAACAAAACTATTATTTTCACTTCCTATAATTGTATTATATATAGTGTTTCCAAAAGAATCTATAACTACTCTTTTTTTTTCATTAGTAAGAAAGCTTGGCAAGATTTCTGGATATAAAATCAATATACAAAATGGAGACATATTTTTGCCAAAAAGTTACCTATAGGGCATTAAGTTATGAATAGATATTATTTAAAATAGCATGGAAATATCCAACAACTAGCAATGTATCTAAAAAAATATATGTGCAATGGAAAATTGCACCAAGGGATAATTACGAAACTGTACCATGAGAAGTTAAAGATATCCTAAATAATGAAGAGAAATACCATGTTCATGGAAGACGAA
Source organism: Myotis davidii (assembly GCF_000327345.1). Taxonomy (NCBI): domain Eukaryota; kingdom Metazoa; phylum Chordata; class Mammalia; order Chiroptera; family Vespertilionidae; genus Myotis; species Myotis davidii. The sequence continues at coordinate 3,848,757 of NW_006286675.1, read as the reverse complement.
ACAGTATACCTTACACCCTCTGTGGACCAATAGAGCACTCAGCAATAACAGCCCCCAGATCAGAGCAACCTGGGCTTCTAAAATGTGTGACTTTGGGCATTCCACCAACCTCCCCAAACCTCAGTTTCCTCACATGTAAAACAGGAAGAGCCATTATGCCTAGTTTTTAGGAGTCAATGGATGAAAGCCCTTTGTAAAGTGCTGTATGAATGCAGGGAATTCTTATGACTAACATTATTGCCCGTTGTTGGTCTGAGGGTGGGGAAAAGTTTTCTCTCCCAGATTAGGCCAGCTGTGTCCCTGTTTCTGCTCATCAATCTGTCACCGAGGGCAGTGTTGCATGCTTATTCTGTGCATAACATTTCCTCATTCAGTCCTCACAGCCAACCTACAAGGCAGATGCTGTACTAGCCCCATTTTACATATGACAAAGCAGAGGCTCAATCAAGCAACTTGTCATTCATATATTCACTCATTGATTCGGCATTCATGAGCCCCTTCTGTGGACTAGGAGCTGTGAATACCCTGGTGAATAAGACGGACATGGTCTCTGCTCTATCAGGGCTGTGAGTCTAGTTAAGAAGATAGTCAAAAATCATACCTCAACTAACCAGCTGGCAGAACCAAGATTCAAACTCAGGTCTGTTAGACACCAGAGTCCATGCTTTTAAGCACCCCCTGGAGGTGCCTTCCTCAAGCTCCTCCCCTCCATCCTCTCTGTTGTGATGTAATGATTTCTAACATCCATTCTGCTGGCAGCATCAAGTTTCAATGGGCCTTGCTATCCAAGCTGTTGCATAAATGGTGAGCTGTCAGCTTTGATCTTGGCCCATGTGGTTCTTGTGCATTATCACTGGAGAATGACAGCAGGGAAAGTGAGCAAGAGAGAAGAGAGGCATCCTGGTCTCTCTTCCCACAGCATCAGTGGCATTGTTCCCGATGAGTGTGTGCCTGAGTCCTCGGCTACCGTTAATGGCAGAAGTGAGTCACTTATAAATAAGATACAGGAGCTTTATTATAATTACATCCCGCAATTCAGAAGTGCTCATCATCACTGTGAAAGGCAGGGCAGCAGGCAACGGGGGCCTGAATGATCCTCTGCCAGGTACATCTTGCAGATAAAACGTCTTGGATCAGGAGCAATTACTGCTAACGTCCAGCCTGAATGCTAATGAGAAGCACTTAAAATTGCATGCAATTCTTTGCCGTTTATACTACCTGCTTTCCCCTTCTTTTCTCTGCCTTTCCATCCTGAGAAACAGACTCTGGAAAATACGATCACTGGCCATTTTGCAGATGAGGAAACTGATGCTCAAGGTCACTCAGCTCAAAGGGCCAAGGTGGGCTTCTAACCCTGAACTTTTTTTCACTCCACCGTTCTGCCTTTAAGGGAAAACATTTCAGAACTCTGGATGTGTCCACTTTCCCTGGAAGGTACACAAAATATCCCGTCAGTAGGACAATCTGAAAGGCAGCTGTGGTGGTACGTTCTGTTGAAGGCTTTGCCTTGATGAGAACATGGCAGCTGTAGCTAGACCTGGTGAAATTAACTTCAGTCCTACCCTCTGACATCCCACAACCACCAAGAAGCCCACATTTGTTCCTTAGGGACCCGAGAAATGACCATGAGAGAGAGAGCCTCGCTGCAAGAAAGGAAGAGCCTTTCTCCTGCCCACACAAGTCAGAAAACTGCCCCAAATCCATTCTGCCCAGAAACAAGCCAGAGAGTAAAGTTTAAGCTGCAGCACGAAGGAGTGAGGTTGGCCATAATAGTGATAATTGTGGTAATGCCCAGCTTTTGCTGAGTATCTAGTAGAACTCTGGAAAGTTTAAATAAGTCTGCAGGGAGACTTTGGGATTTAGGCTATTTAAAGGTTGAGATTTCACTAAGATTTCGGGGACACACATTTACATCTAACACTATATCTCTTCCCCCTTTACAGACAAGAGAGCAAGAGGCTTACAGAGGTGGGGGGCAGCATGCAGGTGGCAGAGCCAGGATAAAAGCTAGCCTGTTTGACCTTCATAGTAACACAATAACAGCTAACGTTTAAATAGCACTTTTATGTATTACATGGCACCATTTAGGTGCTTTATACACATGAACATAATTCTCTCACCAACCCAGTGAGGAAGGTGCTATGAACACTCCTGCTCTAAAAACGGGGAACTGAGGAACAGAGAGGTATAGCAACTTGCCCAATGCCACCGAGCTCCTCCGTGACAGCACTGGAGTTTGAGCCAGTGCCAGAATCCACAGCTCTGCCACACCATTTTCCATCAGCCACTCCTTGCGTGTAAAAATGAAAGTACAAACATGGAATTCTGAGAGAGTCCAAGGAAAGGAAGTTCTTCCTACCTCAGACACTCAGCCCAGGGCCAAGAGGGACCACTCCCAGCCAAGGATTGCCTAAACGACTCCTCTGGGCTCCAGGGTCCCTGGCAAGCAGCTCTAGCCTCCACCCAGCTCTGAAATCATGGACAGGCAGCGCTGGGCCACCTCCCACCTTGTAAGGATTCTTTGTCACTTGAAAATGGACAGTACAGACTTCCCTACAGACTCTTCCTCCACCAAGAAAATACTTCTTGAGTCAGCCAGTAGCATTAGACAGCTTTGCGCTCATGTGTGAAGGTCTAGCAAGCCTTGAGGATTTACATGGGGTCGTTAGGGATTCCTGTGAGGGATCAGCCACTCAGCAGTATGCCTCCTGCAGGACACTTATTAGAGAGAAAGGAGGGCGGCTGCAGGCGCATCAGAGACCCTGCTGCTTGGCATCTCTCTAGTCCTCACCTTTGCTGCTGACCGCCACAAGCAGGGGAGACCTAAGGTCCCATCTGCACGATAAGACCCATGTTCAAATCCTAACTCTGCCAGGGACCAGCTGGGCAACCTCAGGCAAGTGACTTAACTTCTCTGAGCCTCATAGAGTATCTCTGTTCAATGAGGCTAATAATAATAGTGCCTACCTTGCCAGGCTGCCCTGAGAACGAATTGGGATGCAATGAGACTCTGATCATTGCATCCACTCTCCTCTCCCAGTCTGTGCTGGTTCCCGGTTGCCTCCAAGACAAAAGCCAAGATTGGGGCATTCAAACCCCTCCCTATCAGACCCCCAACTCCCCTCTCCTTCATGCTCCGGAGATGCACTCCATCTCTGCCCCAGTCACTGGGGCCTACCCCTCATCCCAGAAAGTTTCCCAAGCACATTCCCGCCAGGGGATAAGGCCCGCACAGTAGGACTTCTGCGCTGCCTCCTGAAGTCCCGCTGGGGTGTGAGGTAGGAACGCCCTGCCAGAGGACAGCGACCCTACCTGGTGCATCTGTGCACTGCCAGCTCCCAGACAGCAGGCACCTCTGAGTCTCCGGGATCCCGGTGGGGTCTTCTTGGGGACGAGGGGGCTAATCACCTAGAAAGAGAAGGCGGCTTCTGTGAAGAACAGCTGCGCTCCAGCTCCTGCTCCTGCCTTCCTTGGCTCCCTCCAGAAAAATGGAGAGCACCTGCCGGAATTTAGTGCCCGCTCACCCTTTCCCTAAGGACCCGCAGCCCCAATGCGCTCCCACCGCGAGAATCCACTCCCTGGCAGCGATGGCCTCCTGTTTTTCCAAAGGGTCCTTCGCGCCCGTGTGTCCGCCGCGCCTGGGCGTGCAGCCGGGCTGCAGGAGGCCGCGGGCGGCGGTCTTCACCCTCCCCACCCACACCCGGCCCCTGGCGACGCTGAACCTGGGACTCGCCTGCATGCGGAGAGGTTAGGTCAGGCGACTGGGGCTCAAAACCCTTGCTCTCTCCTGACTCGCTGGTGCTCCTGGGCACAACTTTCCCTCTCGGGAGGGACCTCAGTTTCCTCCTCTGTGAAATGGGTAGGATAATACCCGGCCACAAGCAGAAGGGACCTAAGGTCCCATCAAATGACAGAAGAATGGAACGAGATCCCGGATGTCCACCTGGCACAGACAACGCACTCAACGGATGGGCTGGGACTGCGATTCGCATCCCACCCGGAGCCAGCCGAGCCAGGGTGGCTCTAGGGGAGCTGGGGACTCCCTTCTCCGCACCGGAGCCCGGAGGCAGGGGCGCGCGGCGCGCACCCGGGCCCACCCGGGGGAAGCCACAGGTGTCC
>NW_006286675.1:3839640-3844240 GCF_000327345.1 Myotis davidii | reverse complement strand
GCTGCTCCCGCTGGGCAGCCCAGCCTCCGGCTCTGCGCGGTGGGGCGGCTTTTTCGGTTTGCAGAGAGAGGTGAAATAAGAGGCAGAACCTCGGTGAGAACTGAGGGCAGACAGATAGAAATAGAGGTAAGTCCAGATAAAGAGGCAGGGCTAGAAATGGAGAGGAAACGATGCTGGGCAAAGTCCGCCGCGGACCAACTGATAGACAAACACATAGAGTGACATCCCATCCCCCCTTATCCCTGCTAGAGAGGCCCAAATAGAAAAAGACAGACAGCCAAAGCCAGGCAGACAGAGTAAGAATAACTTTGACAGGTGGGGACCTACCCCTAGAAGTTTCAAGGGGGAACTGGAGACCCCCTCACCCTCTGCCTTCCACCAGGGTCTAGAAAGCCATATCTCTCATCTGTTTTCCCCTAGCTTCTCCAGAGGAGCAGAAGTTTCAGTTAGCATCCCTGTGAGCAGCAAGTGGGGCGGTGGGGGTTGCCAGGGGGAGAGGGAGGAGGGATGAAGTTCTGCAGATCCCACAAGCCTCCCTGCCCTCTGACTCCGGGAGCCTGAGAGTTCATACCCACCGCCTCATTTCCAAGCTGGGGGGAGAGGCAGTTTTCTTTCACTCTTCCTTGCCAGGAAAATCCCATGTGAACACCTTAAAGTCCAGCCGTGGGCAAATGGCTCCGGCCGGTTTGAAATGAATAAAACTATTGAAAAAAAAGACTATACCCTTTTATGCAATGATGTTTACTTTGAATTTATATTAGTTCACACAAATACTCCATCCATGCTTTTGTTCCGGCCCTCCGATCCAGTTTAAGAACCCATTGTGGCCCTCGAGTCAAAAAGTTTGCCCACCCCTGAAACAGTTACTTAGATCTAATCTAAACACTTCAAAAGAGAAGCCCAAGTTCAGAGGGAGAGTAGAGCATTTGGGAAGGAGGAACTGGGGTGGGAGTAGGGGTGCTAGGGTGTGGAATTGGGGCCTCCTGGGGGTATTTTAGCCTCTTCTGGGTAGAGGACAGTTCCACTCAGTGGCTCACATGGAGCTAGTTGGAGACCCAGCTTCACAAGCTGAGTTTGGTGCATGGGTCATCCCTCTCTCTGGACTCAGAGTCCATTTCTATCAAATGAGGTTTAATAAAAACAGCTGTCATCGTGCCATGCATTCTTCTCAGGGCTACAGATGCTTACTTATTTAATTTGTACAACAGCCAGAATAAGTAGGAACGATTGGTATCCCTATTTTACAGAAGAGAAAACTGGGGTACAGAGAGGTTATGTAACTTGGTCAAGGTCAAAGGGCTAGCATAGAGGGGAACTGGGAATCCACCCCATGCAGGCTGGCTACAAGGTCATCATTCTGGTGCTCTAACCTTTATGACAATGGGGCCCCTGGACAGTTCCTGAAATCATTTATGTAAGGGACTTAGTAAGTGCCCCATTATTGGTAGCTCATCGACCACTATGCCTGTTTGAAAGATGGGGATTGAAGGGCTGAGAGTGAAGCCCAGAGACAGGAGACTTTGGGTTGGAGATAGCTGATAGGCACGTTACTGACCTGGGTACCAGCTCTGAATCAGCGCCCTGCACCAGCCTACACCAGGACTCTCTCTGAATCCACAATAAGCCCCTCCCATTCCCTGGTAATTCTCCAGGGCCTCCATACCAATACACCTTTGGAACTGAGTTAACTCTGAGGTAATAACTAGTATAAACTCTAAGGGAAATGCATTTCTGCTCTCTACAGCTGTGGGGATGACAGAACCAAATGGGGGGGGGTATGTGTGTGTGTTGGGGGCGGGGGGGTCAGGAACCTTGGTACCTTGGAAATGGCTGTGTTTACTTCCATCCCCTCTCTCTCCTTTCTGCAAGTCAGCAAAGCCTTGATTATTTGGAATTCCTCTCCAAAGTTTCACTTCCCAGGCTGGTTTTAGGCCTGCTAAGCTCACAGTGATCAGCATTTTTAGAAATGTCAGCCTTTTAGGAACAGCATGTCAGATACTATTCGAAGCCCCTGGTGACCAGGGTATGTATGCTTTGTTGTGGCATCTGGAACTGATTCAGAATGAGATAACTCAGGCCCTATCCTGGGTGTGTGGGTTGGAGAGGGGATAGCCAATTTACTAACAATACAGGCCGCAGATGAAAAATAACAGCTAGCCCTTACGTCATACTTATCATGTGCCCATCTGTGTTCTAAGAGTGTCACATAATCTAATACATGTACTCCTCACAACAATCATGAGGTAGATACTATTATCAACCCATTTTTCAGATGAGAAAACTGAGGCACAAACTGATGAAGAGACTTGTTCAGAGTATATAGTTCATAAGTCATTCCAAGATCAGACAGTTAGGAGGAAGCTGAACCAGGTCTGGGCCCTGAATCAGTCTGCCTCCACAAACCTGTTCCTACTTCTGTGCTTTGTGGAAGAAAGCTAGAAAAGGGGTACCACATGAGCTCCCAAATAGAGATTAGAGGTACAGATTAAAAAGAGGTAGATTAAAAATATCCGCTCTGCCACTTGTTCTCTCTGTGCTTACTTTGCTTCTCAGAGGCTCAATTTCTTCATTGGAAAATGAGAATAATAATGTCTGTGTCATATCCAGGGTTTCAGTGATAATTCTTTTGGTTGCAGTTAACATAACCCCAGTTATAACCAGCTTCAGCCAAAAAGGATTCTGAACTGAAAAATTTAGGAAGTAGTTTGGGGTTCAGACATTGTCCATGCCAGAAGCTCAAAGGAAGTTGTCATGAATCTGTTTTTCTCTTTACTGTTTTCCTTTGTGTCAGTTTTATTAACAGGATGGGTCTTTCCACAGGAAGGCAGAAATGGCCAATTAAGTAACCTCAAGACAAAGACATCACTTCCTTCCTAATACTTCCAGCAAAAATCTCAGGGTTGACTCCCATTGGCTTGGCTTGGGTCACATGTTCAGCTCTGAATCCATCACAGTTGCTCCGATTGGCCAAGCCCGAGTCACATGCCTATGATTAGAGTTGGTCTGTCCTAAGTCACAAGAACTAGGAGTTGGTGAAAGATCGTTCCCTAAAACAAAGTCAGAGTGCTTTAGCAGAATAATGGGGCATTGGTGCTGGAGAGGTACAGATATCCAATTCCTCATGGAGCCGTTGTTAGTATTAAATACATTTGTATGTGCAAAGTGCTCGACTCTGATAGCTACTGAGACCCTTCCTTCTTCCCTCTCCCATAGGAAACAGGATCAATGGCTCACCAAATCCAAGCCAACTGCTTCCTTGTTCATATGGGGAAACTAAGTTCCAGAGAGGGGAAGGGACTTGCCACAGAACCCAGCTGATCAGCTATAGAACCCATGTCTCCTGACCAGAAACAAACCCCAGTGAAAGTGTGAGCTGAGAAATTTTAGATCTCCCACTAACCATCGGAATTTTCTTTGCATGTCGTACAGGGGAAACTGGAAAAACACAAAGCACTTAAGACCCGCAGGAAGTAAATGCCACTGTGATGGGCTCCCAGACTGTGCCACAAGCTCTGGACTGGTAGATCTGGGCAGGCTGCCCAATCCAGCTCCCCACCCATCCCATTATGAATTCAGCCATTTCCTCTGGGGGCTCTGCACTCTGGGTGCTAAGATCCAAGTGGTCGTTTTTCATGTAGTTGCCCAAAGTAGGCAATATGGCCCTCCCCTTGTTTTATTTCCTGCTCAGTTTGTGAGAACTGATGTGTATCCTTCAGGGCCAAAGTGGGCCAAGTAGCAAGATGTTTTATAGAATTATTAAAATGGACCCTTTCAACTTGGCTCTGAGTCAGTTCCAAAGTTTCTGGCCTAGGGCACTTAGTCTGACTTCTCTAAATTTGGTTAGTCTGGCATGTTGTAAAGCCTATCTGTGTAAAGTGAGCAAGAATAGCAGATGTCAAGCTGGAATGACAAGACCTCCTCCTTCCATCCCTCCTACGTAAAGCACATGGATTTGGAGTGTACGCTGCTGGAGGAAGTGTAAATTGAGACAGCCTTCCTGGAAAGCAATTGGGAACCAGATATCTAGAATTTTAAAAAGGTTTAGTCTATTGTTCCGTACTCTGAGAGTTTTTCTTGAGAAAATAATCATATCAAGATATACATAAAGATGTTCATTACAGGATTGTGTATAATAATGAACGATTGAAAATACCCTAATGTCTAACTATAAGGAGTTGGCTAAATAAATTATGGTACATCAATAGAATGAACAATTATACAGCTGTTAAAATCATACTAGAGAATATGGACTTATGTGAAAACTAGTTATGATACAAACAAGTTAAAAAGGCAAGTCATAAAAGACCAAGTATGCATTTTGTGAAAATATATACCTATTTGTGTATAAAAAAAGCTTAAAGTAGTTGTATCCAGGATAAGTGGGAAGGAGAGGAAAATTGGTGGATGCTTTTGGTTTTCACATATCTATCTGTATTTTCTGACATTTCCTTAGTAAATTTGTATTACTCTGATCATTAGGAAAAATGCCCAGTAATTGTTATAAACAGATTTATGTTTGGTTTCCTTTTAGAAAAGCACTTTTATTTATTAAAAGATCACAAGCAGAAGTGAAAGGAATTTGACATCCCCCCCGCCCCCC
>NW_006286675.1:3801971-3839606 GCF_000327345.1 Myotis davidii | reverse complement strand
CCCCCCACGGTATGGAGAGTAATGGGGAGTTTGAGGCCAGTAGTAGCAGCAGCAGAGCAGTGCAGTGCAAGAGGGTTGCACCAGAGGCTGTATGAGTCTGCTGTGTGGCTCCCAGAAAGTCCTCAGCAGCCCTGGGCCTCCGTTACCACATCCATAAAATGAAGTGTTCGGTTACATTGTCTCTGGAGTTCTTTCCAAGGCTAAAACTCAATGTATGGAAAAGGTCTTTGAGCTTTAGTGGATGTTCACATATGCTCTAGGAGACCATGTAATGGCCCTGAATGTGTTCAGCATAAATTATTTTTTGTTTCTCCAGCCCTATAAGATTGCTGAAAGTCATGCTTAGCCGCTCTGTTCCTTCGCATCTGCTTTCCTCTCAGCCTCTCAGTCTCTCCATTTGGTTCCATCTAGCTAGGAACCTGTGGGGGAACGCACCTAGAATGCCAGGCCCACCTCCACGTGTTTCTTTTCACTCTGGGAACTTGGTCCTTCAAGTTGTGGCTTCCTGGGTAGTTCTTTGATGACTTCTAACAGATTTTTATTTTCTTTCTAATGATTTTTTGCCAGGTTTTCTAGTAGTTCATTGAGAGGTTGTTCACTGCAAGTGAATATGTTATAGGCAGAAGTCCCTCCATATGTCATTATGTAAAAGTGGTTGGCTATAAAATGTATGTACAGTGGGATTCTATTTATACGTAAAACATGTATATGTTTTTATGTGGAAGAAATAGAGAAAGACTGAAAGCTACACACAGCACCTAACACTGGCCAGGTTTTCACTTTTTTTTTTAAATATTTGGCTATATTTTTCAAACTTTATATAGTGGATTCTGAGAATGTTCACATTGGAATTAACTTTTGAGGTCATTTATACCCATTTTTTAAATGGGGAAACTAAGGTCAAGAACATTTTAATTTATTTAAAAATTTAAATTTTTATTGATTTTAGAGAGAAAGGAGGAGGGAAGGAAAGAGAGAGAAACATCGACATGAGAGAAAAACATCTATCGGTGGCTTCCCATATGTACCCTACTGGGATCGAACCCACAATCTAGGTATGTACCCTGCCCAGGAATTTAACCCGAGACCCTTTGGTACACAGGTAGATGCTCCAATCAACTGAGCCACACTAACCAGGGTATAACTCATTTTAATTAAACAATTATTGATGGCTTACTGTGGGCAGAAAACCATGCTCCAGGCCCCAGAGCATCCAAAGAAATGTAACCCCTAGTCACTTATTCCTCCATCTCAAATATATCTAATGTGTGCTAGACTTTGGGGTAGAAGATGAAGCTGCCAAGAATCTGCCCTTAAAATATTCTAGCTGGGGACAAAAATATCCAAATAAACTACCCTAGATATAATGCAACAAATGCTAAAGTTATGATGGGGCAGGGACTGTGGTTTGCCCCTTGTAATGATTCTCCCAATATCCAACTAAAAGATTGTATTTCCCAGCCTCCCTTGCAACAAGGTGAGGTTATGTGACTAAGTTTTGGCCAGTGAGATGTAAGGGGAAATGTGGGGATTTCTGGGAAGTCTCTTAAAAGGGGACAAGCAAAGTCTTCCTCTTTTCCTGCTGCTTGGAATGTAGATGCAATGGCTGGAGCTTTAGTAGCCACTTTGACCTGTAATGTCACCAGAATGACTAAGCAGATAAAACCTCAAGTAAGTTGTTTTTGCTATTTCTCTGTGGGTGGTGTCTCAGTTTTAGGGGGTCTTGTGGGGAGCATCTGGCTTGCATCATCACATATCCACACTGGCATCTGTGACATCTTTGTTCCTATCTGAGGAGGAGTGACCCACCCACACAGGTCACTTTCTAAATTGTCCCCTGTTCCTAAATCTCATTCCACCTCTCAGCTGCTCCCAGGCCTTCCCCCAAGTTCCTCGAAAACACTGCTCAGCTCCCATGGCCCTGGGACATAGAAGACTCTGTTAGACATCTGAGGTTCTTCTGCCCAGCCACACATTTCTCCAGCATTTATTGCATTACCAGCATTTATTGAGACCTTACCATATGGTTTTTTTCATTTAACCCCCCTCCCCAATGCTATGAAATAGGTCTTTTATTCTCCCCATTTTCTAGATAAGAAAACTGAAGTTTAGAGCAATGAAGCCTCTCCCTGCAGAACCTTTGAATTTAAGGACTTTATGGTCAGGTTTAGGAACCAGATTTTCAAGTATCCACGACTCAAGGCAAGCTATGGTTCTAGGATCCCAGGAGGGAGAGAGGCAGTTTGGATTCTGGCTTCTAGTAATTGGGCCTCACTGGGTGAGAGAACAAAAGCAGCAGACACACCCTCTGCCCTTGAGCACCTGCCTGGGGGAGGTCAGATGCTTATGACCAATGTGTGGTATTTCCCTCTGGAGAAAACACAAGTCCATGCAGGGATGGTGAGAAATAACCCCTCATAAGGGCCTGGCACTTTGTACTTACAAAGATCTATACATCCATCTTTTCGTGGAATCCCACCTGGCAGAGAAGCATGGTGTTATGGACTGAATGTCTATGTCCTCCCCTCTGCCCCAGCTTCGTATGATGATATTTGCTAGTTCATTAGGGTTAAAGAGGTCGTGAGGGTGGGGCCTCATGATGGGGTTAGAGAGGAGGCAGTGTGAGGACTTGGCAAGAAGGCTGCTGTTGGCCAGCCCTGAAGAGTTCTCAGCAGAACCCAACTGTGCTGGCACCCCGATCTCAGACTTCCTGCCTCCAGAACTGTGAGAACATAAATGCACAATCCGTGGTATTCTGTGGCAGCCTGAGTGACTGAGGCACGCGGCAATGTTCATTTCACAGATGGGGACACTGAGGCCCAGAGAAGTTACACGATTCGCACAGACACACAGGCTTTAAGTGGCTGAGCCTCGGTGAAAACCTGACAACTGGGTGTTTTCAAAAGTGCAAAGGGTTGATGGGAAGTCAGTGGGGTTCCTCTAAAGGGAGCTTCTTGGAAGAAGGGAGCAGGGAGCAGGTGGAGAGGGTGGGGCATGGGAGAGTCTGAGGGGGAGTGGTGAGTCCCCAGGAGGCTCCTGGGGATGTGTGAGGGTAAAAAGGTTGTGTAGCTGGAGCGGAAGGAATGAGTGAGTCTGGGTGTGTAGAAGAGGCTTGGCTTAAGGATTTTGAGTGTGTGGTGGAATTGTAGCTGGAGGGCATTCAGGCTGAAAGATCTTGGAGATGGGGCCAAAGTCAACCACCACACCTAAAGTGGGAAGAAGGGCTTATTCTGCTTCTTGGGTGGTTTTGGTAGATTCACAATTCCGTGCAGCCTTCACCACTATCCATTTCCATCACACCCTCTCCCCCCTGCCCCCCCCCCCCCCGCCAAAAACAAACAAACAACTCCATATTTTCCAGTTCCCCTCCTCTTCCATTGCTTGGCAACCTGTATTTATGTACATAGATTTTCCTATTCTGCACTTTCATATACTACTAAATGGAATCAAAACTATAATGTCTAGTGTAACTGTCTTCTTTCATTGAGCATGTTTTCAAGCATCTTTCATTTAGCATCTATGTTGTAGGAGTTATATCACTCCTCCACTCCTTTTTTTATGGTTGTATACTATTCTGTTGTAAGGATATTCCACACTTTGTGTATTCATTTATTAGTTGATGGACACTTGGGTTGTTGCCTCTTTTGGGCTGCTATGAATAATGCTACGATGAATATTCTTGTATACATTTTCATGTTAACCTATGTGTTTTATTCTCTTGAATACATGCCTGGGAATTACAGGGTCATGTGGTAATTCCATGTTTAACTTTTGGAGGAGCCATTGAACTGCTTTCCAGAGCAGCTGCACCATTTTATATTCCTGTCAGCAATGTTTCAGGGTTCCAAAGTCTCCAAGTTTTTGCCTACACTTGTTCCCTTTTCCCTTTTATAAAGCCATCTTCATGAGTGTGAAATGATATCTCACTGTGATTTTGATTTGTATTTCCCTAATGACTAATGACAAGTATCTTTCAATGTGCTCCGAGGCCATTTGTATCTTCTTTGGAGAAGTAGCTATTCAGATCCTTTGCCAAATTTTTAATTGGGTTGTTTGCTTTTTAGTGTTGATTTGTAAGAATTCTTTATATATTCTAGCTACTAGATCAGGTAAGCTGCAGTGTTGATTTGTAAGAATTCTTTATATATTCTATCTACTAGATCCGTATCAGGTAAGCAGTTTGTAAACATTGCCTCCCATTCTCTGGGGTTGCCTTTTCCTAATTCTCACCAGGGCACCTTTGGGATAAGGAGGGACCTTAATTAACCCCGGTGCGAGGGCACTGGATATTCTCCCACCATGAAAACAGAAACTCTCTCAGAGGTCTCACCCAAGAGGACATGTTAGCACCTCAATCCCCTCGCAGCGGGTCCACCGGGTGCCAGGTACTTGGACCATAATTCTGAAGATAACACGGTCTCTTCCCTCCCGTGTCCCATCTCCATGAGCAATGCCTACCGTCACCCGTCACCCAGACTGTCCGGCCAAAACCTCATCACCACCATCAGATCAGCCACCACAGCCCACCGCCTCTCCATTCTCTCCTCCCCACACCCAGCCTAGGCTGCGGTTATCTGAATGATTTCCTTAGCTTCCTAACTGTCTGCAGACCTCGTGGCTTGGTTCTTCCAGTCCAGTCTCCCCTCCATCTGCACATGAGCAGAGGACTTTTCTTAAGTAAAAGTCCCCTCACGGGGCTCCTCTAGCGAACGTCTGAATAGCTATACAGACTGCTCTCTCCACCCTCCCTCTTAAAGCGACTCAGCCAGACAGAACTTTCTCCCTACTTCTCAACTCACCCGCCTCTACACGGTGCAGAAATATTTACTCTGGGCACAGTGAAGAGATGGCAGCAAAGATTTCCAAAACAGGTTACAGGTTGAGCAGCAACTGGTCAGGGAAAAGGCTGGGAGCTTGTGTGGGGAAGGGGGAAGGATGCAGGGAGGGGAGGGAACTTCACTCCGCACGTGTAGTGACATCCATTGGACACACTGTCCCACCCATCACTCATCCCTCATCCCAGTCACCTGAGAGTCTCCTGGGAGTGTCAGCCAAGCACTGGGAGGCAGTTCTGCAGATCCCCTGGGATTCTCTCAAATTCCTCAAATCGAAGCACGGTGAATGCTGTTGGAGATCCTGTGGCCCAGCCCTTCATCCCTTTGCCTCTATAAACCCCATTCTTCCCACCTCAGAAATGGGAACAATGACACCACTAGCCTGTCGTGGGCTCAAAGCAGATCAGTGCTCGGGAGCACATGGAGACTCGTGCGTTAACTTTTACCGCCCATGTGAGAGACCAAGGCCCAAAGAGAAGAATCAGTCCTTTCTAACCTTGACTGTGTCTGAAGATCTCACCCGGGGAACTGGTTGAAAATAAGGATTTCTAGATCTCACTGCCAGCGTGGAGTAGGAGCCCTGTCATCTGGACTTTTTAACAGGTGATTCTCTTGGGAAGCAGGGGAGCAGCTGCCACACAGAAAGGTGTGGGAGAGCCGGGGACCCCTCTCCTGACGGGCTCTGGTTCTCTCCCCAGAAGCCCTACGTGTGCCTCTGGCAGGAGGGCCATTGTGTGCGCCTGCCTGCCCCCTCTCCCAGCCTGGCGCTCCTACTGCCAAGCCGCTGGAACACTTCTCACCTCTGGACTTGGCTGTTAAGGATGTTCTGAGAGAGAGGTTTCCTGTGGGTGAAGTTCCTGTGAGGAGCTTTCTAACAACCCAGGAAGGGGAGGTTGGGAGGAGTGAGGGAGGAGTGGGGAGGGGACAGGCGGCTCCACCTTGGGGTGAATAGAACTGTAACCAAATGAAAAAGAGCCGAGTTTGTCCTGGGGCAGGGAGGGGTGGGAGGTGAGGGGGTGGCACAGGTGCTTCAGCTCTCACCTCCCTGTCTGTCTCAGGCTCCTGGCACCCTCCTGGCTTCCAGGCCACCCTTCCCATCAAAACTTCTTCTTGGTACAGGATCTGAAACTCATCTACACTTAAGTGTGCTTGCCTAATGCCACCAATCTCAAACTCGATCATACTTCTTTTTTACTTTTCTCCAGTCTCTCACGCCCCCTCTCTCGTTCTCCTCTGCCTCCCCATCTACAGTCTGCTTTCTAATGTTGCCCTGGTCTTGAGCTTTTAATCTGAGGTGCTTTTCCTCAGATCTTTGTCTTCACTCATTATTTATGCTTTCTACAGTCGCTTGGCACCACCACAACTCAGCCAACTCTGCCTCCGCCCCTACGCAGCTGCAGCTGCAGAAAACGTGGCTGCAGAAAAGCTGATAACCAGCCAGACTCTGCTCACTTTAAAATTCATGGCCTTGGCTGTTACGAGAGCCTCAGTGCTGCCTGCCAATTAGGCTCTACATTTCTGCTCATCACACTCCAGCTCTGCCGAAGGATTGATTCCCCCTTCCACTCTCCCAGACCCTTAGCGCCCCTTCCCTTCCTCACTCTCCCTTCCACCAAGCACTGACCCTCCCACCAGCATCTCCACCCACATACTCAGCCTCCCACCTGTTGCCAGGTGAGCTGACCATGCACTTGTGCACTGGACCGCATTCCCCTTCATTTGCTCAAGGACATCACTCCAGCCATCCTCCCTCTTTTTCCACAGCATCATTTTTAACCTCTTCTGGATCATTCTCATCACCATAACAACATGCTGTGATACACCCTCCCCGCCCCGCCTGCCGTTGGCTGGGTAGCTCAGTTGTTAGAGGATGGTCCCCATATACCAAAGATGTGGATTCAATTCCCGGTCAAGGTACATACAAGAATCAACCAATGAATCTCTTTCTCTCTCTCTCTCTCTCTCTCTCATCAATCAATAAAAAGAGAAAAGAACAACAAAATTTTTCTTGGTCCCTCTCCCCCCCCCGTAGCTTTCACTTCATGTCTTCGTTTCATATCATTGTTGCTGTGCAACAATCCACCTCAAAACTTCCTGGCTTTTAAATAGCAATCATGTTATTGCCTCTCCAATTCAGTGGGTTGACAGGGCTCCCCTGGGTAGTTTTTGTGTGTCATGTGATATCAGTGGAGGCTGTAGCCTTCTGGGTAAGATGTCACAGGGTTGGAAGTTGGTGCTGGCTGTTGGCTGGAGCTTGGTTGGGCTCTTGAGCGAAGGGCTTCCAGTCTCTCTTCCACACGGCCTGCCTGGGTGGCTTGGGCTTCTTAACGCATGGTGGCTGGGTTCCCAAAGTGCAAAAGCTGCCGGGCTTCCTTATGGCTTAGGCCTGGGCCTGGAACAGTGTGTTGAAAAGTGGTCCCAGGAATAGCCCAGATCTAAGGGAAGGGACTACACAAGATCTCAAATACCAGGAGGCAAGGTGGTTGGGGGCCACCAAACAATAAACTTCCACACTCCCCTTTGCAGCAAAACTCCTGAAAAGAACTGTCTGTCCTCAGTCTTTCCAGTTTCTCCCACCCATTTTTCTTCAATCCATTCCAAGCAGACATTCACTCCCACTCCTCCACCCATGGCCCTTTTGTCAAGGTCACCAATGACCTCATCATGGCAAAATCCATGGTCAGTTCTCAGGCCTTATCTTTTCTTGTGGCTCCTTTCTTCACTTGATTCTGGGATCCCTAGGGCCTCTCCTAGTCATTCCCCTTCACTGGTTCTCTTCTCTCCCCAGCCTCTTGCTGTTGGGTGACCTGGGGCTCAGTTCTTTTTTTAAAAAAAATATATTTTATTGATTTCTTAAAGAGAGGAAGGGAGAGGGATAGAAAGTCAGAAACATTGATGAGAGAGAAACATCGATCAGCTGCCTCCTGCACACCCCCTACTGGGGATGTGCCCGCAACCAAGGTACATACCCTTGACCGGAATTGAACCCGGGACCTTTCAGTCCGCAGGTCGACGCTCCATCCACCGAGCCAAACCGGTCAGGGCAAGGGGCGCAGTTCTTGATCCTCTTCTCTTCCCCATCAGTCTCACCCACTCTCATCACTCTAAATGCTATTTATATGTGACTCTACATTTATAGCTTTAGCCTAGGCCCCTCCTTAATTTAGACTAATATTTGACTGCCTACTTGGCATCTCCCCTGGTATCCAGTGCATGTCCAAATGTCCTGTGTCCAAAAGTAAACTCCTGATTGCTGCCCTCCCAAAACTTTGATCTGATCCTTGCTTCCCTTATTTCGGTTGATGACAACTCCTTTCTTGTAGTTACTTAGGACAAAAACCCCAGCATCAAACTTGTCTCCTCTCTTTTGCTCATATCCCATATGCAAACTGCCATGAAATCCTGTTCCATGTACCTTCAGAATACATCCAGACTGACCACCTCTCACTGTTTCAACTGCCACACCCTGGTCTAAGCCACCATCCCCTCTTAGCTAGATGACTTCTCATTGTTCTTGTTCTTTCTTTAAAAAAAAAAAATATCTTTTTATATTGATTTCAGGGCGGAAGGAAGAGGGCGAGAGATATAGCCAAACAATTTTTCAACAAACATTCTTGAAGTATTGTGATAGGCTCCCGAGTCAAATCCAGACTCTGACCCCTGACGTGATTGTAATTAAATAAATGACTGTTCTAGGATGCTTGCATAAGGAAGCCCCTCCCCCACCACCCCCAAAACACAAAACAAAAAACAGGGCCTCAAGTGGAGGACAACACCATAAGTGAGAGTTGGTGAGTTGGTGGAGTGGAGCTGGGCTGGGGGAGGGATGGGGGGCGGGAGTGAGGCGGGGGAGTTCCTCTGGGCGCTTGCCTCCCCTGGCTCTGCTTCGTGCTGCCCCAGTGGAGAAATGGCAAGGAAACATCAATGAAAGTACAAGAGAACTGGCCAGAGACTGTACCCAGCACCAGGCACATAACTGGGACTTCTGAGTTCTAATTCCCTCCAGACCCCTGAGGCTCCATTTCCTGATCTGCAAAATGAGATGGTAGTGTTCACCTGATAGAATTAACTAAAGCCTGTGGGAAACTTCTTGTATTTGGGGTTCCTAACCCCAGCTGCACACTCTAACCCCCTGGGAAGCAGACACCCACACTCCCCCTCCAAACAATGAAGTCTGAATCTCTTAAGGTATGGCCTGGGCATCAGCCTTTTAATTGTTCCATGGGGGGGCCTAGGCATTGTTGTTTTTAAAAGGCTTCTCTGGGATTCTAATATGCAGCCAGGCTTGTGTATCACTGGGGCTAGAGCAGCTTAATCAATGCCCTTTATCTATTTAATTGATCTTGAATATTGCAGCTGGAGAAAAGCCGATTTAATTAGAGGAGGGGAGACATCTGTGAAGATGCTGATGACAATGCCCACTTTCGAGGGCTTCACAAGTTGTATGTTTCTTGTTATCTTACTCTTGTTTTTTATTTAGCTTATGATACAGGCAAAACTCATGTTCATAAGGCTAAGTTTTGGAGGGGGCATTAAAGGAGTAACAGTTGGAAAGAAACTCTCAAAGGGTGAGTGAGACCCAGAAGGAAAGGTATGTGGGAGGAGAAAAGGGACTGAAAGATAGTTTCCTAAGCTAACTGGGAAAGGGTCAGTGGAGAAATGGCAAGGAAACATCTATGAAAGTACAAGAGAACTGGTCAGAGACTGTACTCCCCAGCTGCCCACTGACTAAGGGAAGAGGGGGCTGGGCAGGGGCTCATCTCCTTCCGGGGGTGGGAGTTGTCTTGGTGGGAATAAGGGAATCAGACTCAGGTTTCCACCTCATGGTCCTATCGTGATGGTCCTATTCAGGTCCTCTGAGAAGCAGACTCCAACTCAATAGACGTGCAAGGGGTCTATTGGGGGAGCTCCTTGTGAAATATAAAGGGTAGCGGGAGCAGAAGTAGACAGGAGATCCTCAGATCACAGTGCAGGTCTGACACCTGTGAAAGGAGAGACAGGAGGAAGAGGCTTGGGTGGAGGGAGCCTCAGACTGCGATGCAGGCTGGTGGGGAGCCCCAGAGCAAAGACTGGCTCTTGGAGAAGTCACCACTGGGAGGGAAGGCCCAGCTCTGGTACAACCCCACCCCCACTTTCTGTCTGGGAGCAGCCTGGGACAGCAGCTGGAGGCTGTCAGTCTGCCCAAGAGGGAATCTGAAAGGAGCAGCTTCATGGCCACCATAGACTCTTACAAAATAATGGACATATCCATTCATTCAACCACTATTTACTGAGCTTGCATTACACATAAAGCTCAGTAGATTTAACAGTTTCAGACATGTGGCTGCTGGAAGCCGGTCCACCCTGGCTGCTTGACGCAGTCGCTGCAGGGACGTTTCAAGGGACCTGGCGTATATGGCACACTGTTCTTAATATGTTTGCTCCCCCTCTTAACCCTCTCCAAGAAAGGCTGTTTCCCCCAGGTGAGGATTTTTATCAGTAAACCCTTTAACTAAGTGCCAGAGGGGTAGTTAATCACTTTAACCTCGAACAATCACACTTAAGCTACATAATCTTTACATAGAATAACCTCCTTCAGTTACTTCCTTGTAGCTTAATAGAACAATAGAGTAACTTTGGAATGGAGATAAGAAACGCCCTAACCTTTGGAATAGAATGGATAGGATTAAGATCAAATAGCATAAATACAAATACAAGAGGATAATAAAGGAAGGAACCTGGCTAGGAGGAACCTGGCTAAGAGGAACCCGGCCATGATGATCACCTGAACGCTGACTCCGTCCACACTGATAGGGAACCCCTGGACCCGCTGGGGCTGGACCCCAGCATGTGGCTATAACATGAACAAGACAGACACATTTTCTAAACGTAGACCCTTTTGAAAGTGAACATTTGCTATTGATAATTATGCCTGGACAACTGGCATAAACTGGGACTATCCTGGGCAACCTGTGATTTATGGTGATCCTGAAATAGAGGAATATGATCTAGTCCAAGGAATCAAGAAAGCCATCCTGAGAAAGGGACATGGGAGCTGGGTTCTGAAGGATGTGTAGGAGTTGACCAGTTGCTCAGGCACCTATTATATGTTACTAGTGCCCTGGTGCACGGATTCATGCACATTGAAAGGAAATTAATTAGAAGGTGGCTGGAGGGGTGGGACTGGGCAAGAGGGGCCAGACATGCCCTGGAGCCAACCTCCCGAGGTCCCTTCCTGGCCAGCTGCACCTAGGGCAGCACCAGGGCTCAAAGGGAGTCTGGAGTGAGCAGGGTCTCTCCAGTAGGTGGGGATCCCTCAGCCTGTCCTGTGAGGGTTGGGCTGAAACTGGCTCTCCGACATCCACCGAGGGGTCCCAGATTTCGAGAGAGTGACACAACCCAGAATCAGGCTCCCTCCTCTCTGGTTCCCAGGTGCATCACCTGAGAACTGCCGCTGCCAAGTCACCACAGCTCAGCAGCTCCTGCATTAAGTGTCTGCCCCTTGGAGGTCAGTGCATGTCATACCTACTGGCCAGTCAGACGGTCAGACTGTTGCTTAACCTTTTATATATATAGATTAGCCCCTCATAGCGCTGTCACCACAGGTGTTGATGGGTTATTTGATGATTGATTTCTCACAGTCTTAGGGACTTTCATATCAGGGATATCACTGTTGTCTGAAAGAGTCCTGCCTGGGGTTCTTTTGATGGCACTGAAATGGAAAGGCAGGGCACCTAGACAGTCCGTCATTTGCTTTCCCTCTGCCTTTTATTATGTCATTCTGGACAGAAAATAAGGGAATCTGGTGATATTTGATTATAACTTCTTTACCCTTTTTGAGACATCAGTGGACCTGCATTCCCCAAATCTTTCTTTTTAAATCTTGTAACTATACATAACACAAAACTTAACATTTTAACCATTGTTAAGTGCACAGGTCAGTGGCATTAAGTACATTCACATTGTTGTATAACCATCACCTCCATCCATCTCCATAACTCTTTTCATCTTCCCAAACTAAAACTCTGTACCCATTAGACCCACACTCTTCTTCCCCCTCCCCCAGCCTCTGGCAACCACCATCCTACTTTCTGTCCTTAGGAATCTGACTGCTCAGGACCAAATATATATAAGTGGAATCATACAGCATTTGTCTTTTTGTGACTGGCTTACTTCACTTAGCATAATGTGTTCATTTATTCATGCTGCAGCATGTGTCAGAATTTCCTTTTTAAGACTGAATAATATTCCATTGCATGAATTTAGCACATTCTGTTTATCCATTCATCTGTCAATAAACATTACGGTTGTTTTCACCTTCTGGGCCATGTGCTAATTCTATGTTTCATTTTTTGAGGAATGGTCCTACCATTTAGCAAAGTGTCTACACCATTTCACATACCCACCAACAATGCACAAGAATTCCAATTTCTCCACATCTTTGTCAACATTTATTTTCTTCTCTAATCTTCTATAGGGACTTTCACTTTTTTATTTTGAGATAATTATAGATTCACTAGAGGCCCATTGCAGGAACATTCCTGCAAGAATAGGGCTTCCTGCGGCTGGAGCAAAGCAGAGAAGGGAGCAAAACCCGCTGAGACGAGCTTTGCTCCCACCCTTAGCCACTGTGGCTGAGTTTGCCCAATCGGCCCGAGCCACTGTGGCTGGGTGGGTTTGCCCAACCCACCCCCAGCTGCTCCGGCTTGGTGGATTTGCCCAACTTGTCCCCAGCCACTGCTGCTGCTGGGTTTTCCCAACCCGCCCCCAGCCGCTCCCTCTGGGTTTCCCCTCCCATTCCCAGCAGCTGTGGCTGGGTTTCCCCTCCTGCCTCCCGCCTCCTGCCTCCCGCCTCCACAGCCTTGGCTCCTTTACTGTGTCCCTGCGGCCTCTGGTAGCGCTTGGCTTCCATGTTGTCTTCAGTCTTCGCTCAGAGCCAGTATATGCAAATTAACCGCCATCTTTTAGCTTCTATAATTGACACATTGTATCTTTTGGAGCTGTTGCTTCAGGAGCTTAGAGCCAGGCGGCAGGCAGGGAACCTTGGCTTCCTCCATCGCCAGGGCAACCAAGCCTCATGTTTGCTTCAGCTGCCTGGCTGCCGGCAGCCATCTTGGTTGGCAGTTAATTTGCATATCGCCCTGATTAGCCAGTGGGAAGGGTAGCGAAGTTACAGTTAATTACCATGTTTGTCTACTATTAGATAAGATATGCAGTCATAAGAAACACTCCGGGAGGTCTCACATACTCTTCATCCATTCCCCCCACTGTTAACATCTTTCATAACTGTAGCACAATATCACAACCAAGATATTGACATTGCTTCAACCCACTGGCCATATTCAGATGTCACAGTTTTACATGTGTGTTGTGTGTATATGTATGTGTGTGTGTGCACGCGTGCCCACGTGTGTGTGTATTTTTTGCAAATTTTTCCCACATGTAGATTCATGTACCACCACCACAGCTGAGATATAAAACAGTTCCACCACAAGGATCCACATTTGGGATTTAGAAAAACACACTTTTATTTTAAAAAATTAAAATTACACAAAAATAGAGAGCACAGTGTAATAAACACCCATGTACCACCACTCAACTTCAACGACTCTTAAATTATGGCTAATTTTATTTCCTCGATAGCCCCAGCCATTCCCATGTTATTACGCAGTAAATATCAGCCTTCTTACCATTCCATCTGCAAGTATGTAAACTCTAAGGACAAAGATGCTGCTTTTGGGCAGAACCGTCACACTATCATTATGCTCCCTGCCCCCAGCCAGTAGTAACCCCAAGGAGGCTTCACATGGAATCTGCATATATCATAGGTTCCCCTTCCCTACCAACAACAAACAAGCTACTTCTTAGAAGGGACCCACATTGGCCATAAACGAGCAGTTAAAGATAATAGACAAGAGTAACAAGTGCTTTTTCTCCCATATCCCACAACCAATCCATCAGGAAACCCCATCTCTCTACCTTCAAAATAGCATCAGGATCCAACCATATGTCACCACCTCACTCCTATCACTCTTGTTCCAGCCTTCAGCATCTCTTACCTAGGTGATGCATAGCTCCTCCCGGCTCTCCCTGTCTCCATCTCTGCCCGCTATGACCTGGTGTCTGCACTGAGCCAGAGAGAGCCTGTCAAAACAGCAGCCAGAGCATGCCCCTCCCCTGCTCAGCACCCGCCCATGATTCTTATCTGACAAGCCTAGACAATCAGCCTGCTGTTTCCTTCCGATTCCGCTGTTCCATGTTCACTCTGCTACTGCCATGGAGGCCAGATGATGTTGCATAAACGTTTCAGGCTCAGCCCCTGTGTGGTGCCTTTGCCCATGCTCTTCCCTCTGCCTGGAACACTCTTCTCCAGATGTCCACTGACCTTATCTCCTCAGGCCTCTGCTCAAATGTCATGTGAGTACCTTCTGTTTGCATGCCTGGATCCCCCAACACCTATGTCCACCCTGTCCCCCAGGTGCTGACTGGAGGGACTAAATCAACAGACTGCTTCCACCGGGTTTAGCTGTGGAGGGCACCTTGGTTGAGGTAGGAGGTCTGGTATTTACACCCCAGTTCCCTCCCCAGGAGATAGTGGCCTCTCCATACAGCCTCTCTCTCTGCCTTCTGTCATGTCACCTTCCCTGCAGGTCTCAGGGTGCTAGCAGCCCACTTCACTACCCCTGTAGTTTCCCTCCATCCTGCCCAAACTTCCTCTGCTGATTCTCCTCCAATGACCAGCCCCCCCTTAAGGATCATAGGTGCCTAAGCATTCCGACTCCACTCCTCTTCCAGGAACTTGCTCTACACACCTGAGTACCCTCCACCCTTGACATACTGTCCAGCACGTTGCAGGTGCCTCGTATGGGGTGATTTTTTGGTTCTTGGCCAAGTCAGTCCTGACCCTGAGCCTTAGTTTCCCAACAGACCAGGTGGGGATAATCTTGTTAACTGAGTTAATCCTGTTGACTAGTTAGGAGCCTTTAGAATCCACCAGGCAGCTCGCGAGGAACTGTCACATCTCTGTTTCCCTGAATTCTTCTGACAGCTTTGAGAGGCAGGTGCAGCCAACTCCCTCTCCTTGCCCTGGTCCCATCGTTCACTCCTCTCTGAATGTTAAAGCTTGTCTGGCCAGCTCACTTGTTAGCTCCTGGTGGGGTGGCTTTCTCCTTCCTGGCTTCTTCCTCAGGGAACTGGGTGCAGAGGCTCTCTCTGGAAGCTCTTTGCTTGACTGAAAGTTTTTTGAGAAACAGGAGGGTCTTGGGAAAGAACAGCAATTAGAATGAATCCTTAGGTATTAATGCCACCCGCCAACAGGGCAGCGGCCAGACGGGCTTCTTTTGAGGCTGCTGGGCTGGGGTTAATTAGCTTTGGCTTTTTAGCTGTGGGGTGTCCGTTTAATCATCTGCCGCCTGGCCCCAGCTCAGCCTGGTGAGAGAAAGGCCTCTGGAAGCATGAGCTGAGGGGAGGCCTGTCTTGGAGAGGGAGAGACCCTCAGAGCTGAAACCATGCTTCGGCCACCAGACTGCCCACCTGCTCACCGCATTTGAGGAAACGGAGGCCCGCAGAGTTTGGAATGACCCTCCGCATGCAGCAGAGCCAGGATTAGAGCTCGGGTTTCCTGTGTTATGGTTTGGGGGCCTTCTCTGTTTGAGAATCCCTCCATTCATTCAACAAATACTTCCCTAGAGCCTCCTTGGGCTAAGACACTGGGACTTCATGGATGACTACACCAGAGCGAGTCCCTCCCCTCATGCTGCTCACACGGTAGAGGAGGCCACCCCCCATCAACACTCAAGCAGGCAAATACATTCATAATGGCAAATGGTGAAAAGGGCCACGAAGGAGACAAGTATGAATGGAACTACCATGAATCGCCTTATTCAGATAAATCCGGGAAGACCTCTCTGAGGAGCTGACTTAATTTCCCTCAGATAACAAAAAGGTTTTCTTTATAGCATGGCAGCTAATAGATGAAAAAATAGCATGAGTATAACTTTTCAACCTCCAATGGATTTAGTGGATCCAGTCTTTGAGTATCAGTGGCTGCAGACATCACAAACAGAAAGAGCACATAACATTGCCCTGACGTGGCCAGAAAATTGTGCCTAAATCCGATCAAGTCCCTTGCCCAGCACTTTCCAGTGAAATGCAAGTTACACATGTTCCATATATAATTTTAAATTTTCTAGAAAACTCATTGAAAAAAATTAAAAAATAGCAAGTGAAATTAATTTTAATAATGTATTTTATTTAACCCAATAAATCTAAAATATCATCAGTTCAATACATAATCAATATAAAAATGATCAACGAACTATTTTCATACTTGAACTCGGACACGTACAGCACATCTCCATTTGGATGGGTCCATTTCAAGTACTCAAGAGTCATGTGTGGCTGTGGCTGGCGGCTACTGTCCCGGACAGCACAGCTCTAGACTAACGGCTATTTCCAGGAAATCCAGAGGACAGAGGAACACGCGAAACAACACTCCACTGACATAATCAGCAAAACCCAGAAACTCTGATTTTTCTGAAAAACTCTATAACCCAGCTTTTTTTTTTTTAAGAAATATATTGTATGGGGAAAATAGTGGAAAGGAAACCCATAAATTAATAGTCTTCAGAGACATCCAGTCACAATATGTGACCCTTGTTTGATTCTGGTTGAAATGATCGGTAAAACATTTTACAGTGTTTATGAAATAATTGGAAATCTGAACACTGGATATTTGATGCTCTTAAAGAGCTATTTGTTCTAGGTGTGATAATGGTATTGGGTTGTTTATTTATTTTTAAAGAGTCATTATCTTTTAGAGAGACATACTAAAATATTTATGACAGCATATTGAAATAATATGAAGTCTGGGGTTTGCTTCAGAATAACATGGGAGGGGGGAGAATCTTGGCGGTGGGAGTAAAATGAAGCAAAGTTGGTAATGGATGATGCTGGGTGATGAATACATGGGTTTTTATTATACTGCTTTGTCTACTTTTGCATGTGTTTGAAATTTTTCGTAAAAACTTTTTTTTACATGGAATTGAGATGATATTGAAAAGGGAAATGAAGAGGATAGTGGAAGCCATAAAACAACAGATTCCACGAGGGCAGAAATGGCCGCCTACTTCATCAGTATTTCCTAACATCTCACACAGTCATGACGCAGGGTAGGTCCTTGTATAGTTTTTCCCCTTACTTGCAGTTATCTTTGTGCCAGGGCTCTTATATCCCATCAGGGATGTACAGCCAAATTACTCTGTTTTTAAGAAATGATTCTTTGCTGTGTGGTTACACCACCATTATTTTTTTTGAAGCTTGTTTAATTTTAGTTTTCACTTTTGTGATTAAAAAAAACACCACTTTAATTTTGCTTCATAATTGTGTAAAATATTTTAATGTTTCAGGTCAAATCTACAAATGGGCTTAACTTAAATCCCTGACAATTTCCTTTTGAGGGCTTAGCACCATGGGCTACAGTAAATGGGAGGGAAGTCAGGGACCCTCGTTTTTCAAAACAAAACATCTTTTTATTGATTTCAGAGAGACAAGGGAGAAGGAGCTATAAAAACATCTATGAGAGAGAAACATCGATCAGCTGCCTCCTGCATGTCCCCTACTGGGGATCCAGCCTACAACCCAGGCATGTGCCTGAGACACACAAGCCGGGCCTGACCAAGAATTGAACCAGCCACCTCCCGGTGCATGGGAGAGAGACAGGGGCTGAGTAGGGACCCTTCTTTTAGTGGGAGGTTTGACCCTTGACCCCTCAACTAGCCACTGGATCACACCTCTTTGCAATTTGAATCCCTAACATCTCACAGAGGGACAAAGAAATGAAAATGGTTGGATTTTACTCATCAGGTGGTGGCGTACTGACCAGACTGCCCTTGCTGGGGCCCCACTCCCGAGGTCCCAGCATCCCAGCCCTCTGACGTCACTTTGGTTCCTGCCTCAGTCCCATCCAGATTCTCTAGCCTTCACTAGGTTCTGAGCTCCTGATATAAATCCACTAAAGTCCATTTGACTCACGTTAACCCGAATCCATTTCTGTTGCTTGTATACTAAGAACCCAAACCGGAGCACAGAACTTTAGCAACAGATTAATGAATTACTTAATCCAAATCCTGATAAGACAAACCCAGAGTGCTATAAAAAAATAAAAATAAAAAGCCCCAGATTTTAGAAATCTCTCTGCTCTGTAGTCCTCCGTGTCAGATTTTCTTCAGGCTGGTAGTAAAATATCTCAAACGACCCCAGGCATCGTACCTGGACAAAGCAATGTCCCGGGCAGAAAAGAGAGCTCATCTTCCTACTGGTTTCTCTTACAAAAGAGGAAACTTTTCCCCAAAGTCTCCACACTCTCACGTCTCATGGTCAGATTGGCTCACATGCCCATCCTAAGGCAATCACTGCAAACGGGACTAGAATTACTTTTAGACACTGAGGCCCCAGCTGGATCTTGGGGTGCTGTTACACTCAATCCATGAGCTAGGAAGAAGTGCAAGGACGATGTGAAATCAGCTGTTCCCCGTGGAGAGTTAAGGTGTCATAATACCAACCAAGGGTGCATCATGACTTCCACTCTCACTGTTGACATTCTTCTGAGAGTTTCCATCTTTCACTAACAGGACATCCCCTAGCAAGACACCTTCACTACACAGTCAGGAGAGCCCAACTTGGAACTGTGTTATGTGCATCTCAGCAGCACAAATATGTTCATTTCTATTTATTCTACAATAGCTGCTATTTATTCAACAATACTTGTTAGTTCTTATAAAATGCTTATTGGTGAAAAACGGAAAGCTTTCCCCCTAAAATCATGAGCAAGACAAGGGTATCTGCTCTCATCTCTTCTATTCAATATTGTGCTATAGGGTCCAGCCAGGAAAATTGTGCAAGAAAACGAAATAAAAGGCCTCTAGATTGGAAAGAAAGAAAACCGTCTCCAAGAAAGGATGATTTGCATAATTTTTCTCTCCTCTTTATAAATGTAAAAAATCGTTTACAAAAAATAAATAATAAAATGTGTTTTTTAAATGGGCAAAAGACTCCAACACACATTTCACAGAATAATAACATACAGAAAATACCAAAAGTCCAACAAACACGTGAAAAGGTGCTCAGCTTTATCAGTCCTCAGGAAAGCAGCATTTCTGAAGTAAAAAGCCCTGAAAAGCCAAATGCTTGTGAAGATATAAAACAGCACAAAATGTCAAACATTGCCAGTAGGAGTATAACATGGCACACCCACTTTGGAGACCAGTTTGCTAGTTCTTATACAATTAAACAACGCTTTCCCCGTGACCCACCGGTTCCACTCCTGGTTATTCATCCACAAGAAATGAAAACATTCATCCACAGAAACACTTGTCCGAGAATATTCACAGCAGCTTTATTCGTGACAGCCAAAACGTGAAAACGACCCAAACGTCCATCAGTGAATCGTGGCACACGCGTACAACGGAATACCACTCAACAATGGAAAACACTATTATCTGCCCAACGTGAACGAGTTTCACAGACACGTTGTTGGGTGAAAGAAGCCAGACCCCAAAAGTACATACTGTGTGATCCCAATTATACGATGCTTAAGAACAGGTACATCTATTTCATGGCGATAGAAATCAGGACAGGGATGGCCTACGGGGGTGAATTGGAAGGGAGCACAGAAAACCTAGGGTAGTGGAAATGCTCTATATGCTGAGAACTGTGCTGATTATACAGGTGTGTACCTGAATCAAAATCCATTTGAAGCACACAAGACCTGTGTGTTTCAGTGTCTGTAAATTTGACTTTAAGAAATTAAAAAGGTGTGAGGCAGAAGAGGCGACTGGAGGGAAGGTGTTCAGCCAAATCAGAAGAGGCAGGAAGTCGGAGTTACAGGGCTTGCGTTTCATGTTCTGGGGCTCTGGGGACACAGGAGGTGTTTGAGCAGGGGGTGCTGGCTTAGCCTTTGATATGGGTTTCAGAACATTGTCTCCATTACCCAGTTGTGCAGCATTGGTGGCTGAGTCAGCTTAGCTCCTAGCATCTGGGCTTTGCCACCTGCTTCACCTTAAAACACCTTGGAGAGCCTGTCTCCTGGGGAAGGCTCAGCTGGAGGCACAGCAGTCCCTGGACCTCCCCATCTCCAGCCCTGGGGGGCGCTGGGAGGGGGCCAGGAGTAGGAAGGATTCCTCCCCCTACACCGCTGCTTTCCTGAGTAGAGCGGTACTAAGGCTTCTGAGAAATCTCAAGTGTCAGCCGCCTGCTCAGCTCCACTACAGGGTTTTCGCGGCTCTGCATGGACGATGACTCAGTGCGTGGGAGGAGGAGAGAGCAGCCTCGCTCTGTCCAAGGTCACCAGGGCTGCAGCTGCGGAGGAAAAGCTACTGACCTCCGATCCCCACGGGGACCTGGGGTTTCCACTCCTGATCTGTCTTCTATCCGGGCAGAATGAAGGAACAACAAGGATTTGAACTTTGGGGACAGACCAAGCTGGGAACATTCCATTTAAGCCTCAGTTTCCTGTTCTGTAAAATGGGGAGGGGGTGTAATAGGGTTTTAGGTGCATGTGACTTACTGAGGGAGTGCACTTAGGAAGAACCTGTAAGGAAGGAGGGGATCAGCATGGGGACGGGGGAGTAGCTGAGGGAAAAGTGGCTGCAGGTAAGGTCCAGTCTTGGCCTGATCCACTGGGGTCTGTGGGAGTGATCACACCACAAAGTTGTTATGTGCCCCAGATGAGTTGGGGGCAGCCTTGTGCACCCCCATGTCAGCATTCACTGCAGGCTGCTCTTGGAAGGATGTAACCAACTGGGGAGGCTCCAGAGGGTCTTTCTCTGGGGTAGGGGCGGCTGAGAAATCTTAGTAGCTAACACACAGCTGGAGGGTGGGTACACTGGTCTGGTTATGGAGACCTGGTTGGAGCCCCAATAGTCATTAATATATTGGTAAAATACCCATTGCCCAGGGCTTTTTTGAGTTCACACAATGCGCAGTGAAAAAATAATAACTATTTCTTACCTGCATGAGAAAGGGGACCTAAGAACCACAAATGCATGTGCCCTGCCTATTGCAGATTCAACATTTTTAGGCACCAAGGCAGAATAAGAGTCCAGAGTCCCTGCATCTAAGCAAAAGCCATATCAAAAATACTTAACAGCCAGTGGCTGGCAGGGAGCTGGAGCCTGGAGGCTCCCTGCATCGTAGGAAGCTTTTGGCTTTCTGAGGAGAGTGGCTGGGGTGGTGATGGGGCCCTTTACGGACTTGGGGCAGTGTCTACCTACCCTCTGGTCTTACCAGCTTGCCACATCATTCTACTTTCCTTCCCTGGAAGATGTCCATGCATAACTACCTGAGACAGGTGAGCGTCCAGTCACCTGTCCCCAATCCTTCCCCTGACGTTTCTCTATGATGTGCTTCTGACAACTTGAGAATCGAGCATTGGCATCGACTGGTTCATCCAACCCAGGACTCTGCTTTTGATGGGGTTTTCCCGAAACAGTGAACTGGAAATGTACTAGGACAGTGGTCGGCAAACTGCGGCTCGCGAGCCACGTGCGGCTCTTCCACAAAATACCACGTGCGGGCGCGCATGTACTGTGCGATTGAAACTTCATGGCCCATGCACAGAAGTCGGTATTTTATGGAAGAGCCACACTCAAGGGGCCAAAGAGCTGCATGTGGCTCGCGAGCCACAGTTTGCCGACCACTGTACTAGGATGTCCACATTTCCACTATTAACCTGCTGTACATCATGGGAAGAAAGAACACCGACTTTGGAGTTGGACTGACCTGGGTTTGAATCCAGCTTTGTCATTGGTTGGCTGTGTGCTTTTGAGCAAGTTGCCTTATTTCTCTGAGCCTCAGCTTCTCCTCCATAAAAAAAAAAAAAAAAAGGCACATGAATGTGCCTGCTCAGAATGATGATTGGGAGGATTAAAAGCCTCATCCTGTTATGTGATCAATACATAGTAGGCCCTTGACCAATGTTCGCTCTTTGCCTGTTCTCTCTTCTGGAGTGATGCTTGTTGTATTTCTGGCCCTGTCATCCCTGGAGGAGCACCACCCACACTGCAGGGCCCAGCTCATTCTCCTCATTTACCCTAATCACTCGATCCTCTGGGAAGGGACCATTGTCCTGTCAGTTTCCGGCCCCAGTTCCAGGAACTGCCCCACAAGGGCTTAATTATTTCCTCGCTGCTGTTTCTTACATCTGCGGAAAACTTATCTCTGTACGAGTACCCTCTTTGTCCCTTCGTCCGGTCAATTGCCCTTTCCTAGGAAAGACGGTTTGGCCTTTGCCAGTAAGCTGTCTGTTATTTGGAATTCTGATGGTGAGGAGTCCCAGTGGAATCTGCTGTCACAGATGAGGACTTCAAAGGGGCTGGTGGTCAGTGCCTGAGCGCCTGTTTCCTCCGTTTATAAAAAAAGTTCCCTGCAGGCGAGGAGGTAATTGTTGGTCATAAATGTTAGCTGCAGGATCCCAGCCTGACCTACAGGTCCAGGGAGGTAACTAACAACAGAAGATAGAGTCTGGGGGTTCAGAGCGAGGGAGGGGGGAGGGAGAGAGGGAGATAGACAGACTCAAGTGTGGGACTGCCACATGCAGGGGGAAGTAATATGGGTTCGAGTCCTGGCATGGCCATCTTACCCATTATGTGACTTAGAGCCTTTTACTGAACCATTTTGTGCCTCATTTTTTACTCCTGTAAAATGGACACAATAATGACAATGAGCATTTTTTTCCCCAAATAGTAGGGTTTTCCCTCCTTTACGTTGTCACTTCTGGTAACAGCACCTGCTTCTCCTGGGGGATGGCCTCTGCACACCCAGGCCCTGTGTTTGGGAAAGATTGGCCTTCAAGTTGGGTGAGCATTTCGCTCTGGCCTACAAGCAGATTTCATCCTCATGCCCTTCCTGAATGTCCGATAGGATGAGTGACCCCTAGGCCTTCAAGGAGACTCGATTCCAAGACTTCTGCTGAAGTGTTGAGAAACAGAAACTCTCTTTCCATGGGGTTTCAAAGAAATTAGGGTTTCTACTCGGAGCTCTTCATGCCATTCTGCCTCCATGCTTGGAGAACTTGATTGAGAAGCCAACACAAAGCCACAAGGTGGAGAGAGAAAGGTTCCTAAAAGCATCCTTTGAATGTCTGGACTCAGCTGGGCTTGAAGATCTTCCTCAGGGTTTTTCAACCACTATTTTGTGCTAAAGCCAGTTTGTGTTGGTTTTTCTATCCCTGGCAGTTGAAGAGTCCTTCAGTTGTATTGTATGTACGACAATAAGGCACACCTCTCTGGTTGCTTGCAGGATCAAGTGAGATAAGCCATGTGAGGCTCTTAACACAGTAGGCACTCTGTGTTAATGCCCCTCTCTCCCAGGGCCTCAGTTTTCTTATCTGCCAGATGGGGGCATTAAACTGTGTCCTATCACATCTGCAGAGGTAGAGACCCTAGAGGGGAAGCCTGGATAGTTTTGTTAAAGTAGCAGTGTGGCATTGTGGTAGGAAGACCAATGACCTCCCGAAATGTCCACATTCTAATCTCTGGAAGCTGTGAAGAACTTCTACAGGTGTGACTAAATTAAGAATTTTGACTATTTGATTTATTTAACCTTTTTTTTCCCAATTGAGTAATTATATTTATTTTATTTGCTTTATTACATTGGTTGGAACCCCCAATACAATGTTGATTAGAAGTAGTGAGAACAGATTAGCATGGTCTTAGTGGATATTAGCAGAAAGCATTCAGAATGAGTGAGCTTTGATAGGTTTTTCATGGTGTTTTTTAAAAAATGTAATCCTTACCTACAGATGAGAGAGAGAGAGAGAGAGAGAGAGAGAGAGAGAGAGAGAGTTGTGAGAGAGACACATTTATTGACTGACTCCTTTCTCCTTTTCAGGCCCTGACCAGGGATCAAATACAAAACCTAAGCATGTGCCCTGACTGGAAATCGAACCCACAACCCTGGTGTATGGGACAACACTAAAGCCAATTGTACTATCCAGCCAGGGTAAATTAAGAATTTTGAAATTCTTCTAGATTACCTGGATAGATCTAACCTAATCACAGGCTCTTAAAAGAACCTGAGAATTGGGTCAAAGAGTTTCCACATTGCTGGCTTTGAAGATTAAGGAAGGGGCCTGAGCCTAGGAATGTGGGCAGTCTCTAGAGCAGTGGTTCTCAACCTTCTGGCCCTTTAAATACAGCTCCTCATGTTGTGACCCAACCATAACATTTTCGTTGCTACTTCATAACTGTAATGTTGCTACTATTATGAATCGTAATGTAAATATCTGATATGCAGGATGGTCTTAGGCGACCCCTGTGAAAGGGTCATTCGACCACCAAAGGGGTCGCGACCCACAGGTTGAGAACCGCTGCTCTAGAAGCTGGAAAATGTAAAATGGACTCTTCCCGGCCAGGTGGCTCAGTTGGTTGGAGCATCGTCCCATACACCAAAAGGTTGTGAGTTTGATTCCCAGTGAGGGCACAGACTTAGATTGTGGGTTTAATCCCCAGTCAGGATGCATACAAGAGGCAACTGATAGATGTTCTCTCTCACTATCTCTCTGTCTCTCTCTCCCTCCCACCACCTCCTCTCTCTATAAAATAATATGAGGATAAAAAAAATGAAAGAAAATGGGTTCTCCTAGATCCTCCTGAAAGGAACACAGTCCTGTCAACACCTTGATTTTAGCTCAAGGAGATGGTGTTAGAATCCTAACCTCCAGAAATGTAAGGTAATTAATGTGTTGTTTTAGCCAATGAGATTATGGTTATTTGTAAATACAATGACAGAAACTAATAAAAGAACCCACATTATTCTATTCTATTCTATTCTATTCTATTCTATTCTATTCTATTCCATTCCATTCCATTCCATTCCATTCCATTCCATTCCATTCCATTCCATTCCATTCCATTCCATTCTATTCCACTCCACTCCACTCTACTCCATTATATTCCATTTCATTCCATTCCATTCTTTCATAATTCAGCAACTCTGTACCAGGCCCCTGTTAGTAAAACATACGTAGTTGCTGCTTATAATCTACTACTTGAGGACACAGGTATTTAATACTCAGCTTGAAAAGCTCTGTAATAGGAAAATTAAAGCTCAGCTTGAGGAGAACTACAGTGCAGAATGCAGGTCCTACAGGTTGTTATGAAAACAGAGGAGGCACCTAATTCAGTTTTGGGGTGGGACTGTAGTGGTCAGGGAAGGTTTCCTATTGGAAGTGCCATCTAAGCAGAGGCCTGAAAGAAAGAGCAGAATGAATCAGAATATTAGCCATGTGGCCTGGGGGAAGCTAAAAAGTCTATGGTGGTATATTAATCAGGGTTTTCCAGAGAAAAAGAAGAGAGAGATTGTAAGGAATTGGCTCACATAATGATTGTGGAGGCGGAATTGGCTCACATAATGATTGTGGAGACTTGAGAAATTCAAAATATGCATAGTAGGCCCAGCGAAGAGTCAAAGTTTGAGTCCAAAGGCTGTCTACTGGCAGAATTCCCTCTTACTTAAGGGAAGTCAGTCTTTATTTTATCAAAATCTTCAACTGGCCGAAACCGGTTTGGCTCAGTCGATAGAGCGTCGGCCTGCAGACTGAAAGGTCCCAGGTTCGATTCCGGTCAAGGGCATGTACCTGGGTTGCGCGCACTTCCCCAGTGGGGGATGTGCAGGAGGCAGCTGATCGATGTTTCTCTCTCATCGATGTTTCTAACTCTCTATCTCTATCTCTCTCCTTTCCTCTCTGTAAAAAAATCAATAAAATATATTAAAAAAAAATCTTCAACTGATTGGATGAGGCCCATCTTCATTTTAGAGGGCAATCTGCTTTATTCAAAGCCCACCAATTTAATGTTAATCTCATTCAAAAAAAGCCCCGAAACACTTTCATGAAAACATCCAGAATAATGTTCGACCAGATCTCTGGGAACTGTGGTCCAACCAGTTGTCATAAAATTGACCACTACGGGTAGGCAACAATCTGCTCCACAACCTATGCGCAGACAAAAGGTCACATTATCTTATTTGCCTCAACCACTTAGGGAAGTCCCTCTATCCACACACACCAGACTGTCAAGCACTTCAGCCTCCGGCATGTTTTTGTGGGCTGGGCTGGTCCTTAGGTTCAAACAAGGATCAAGGATGGCGGCTTTGGGAAAATGGGAAAATGGATGGGGCCTGTTCACCAGTACAGTCACCATCACCTCACATAGAAGCTATGATGACCATTGCTCCTGCTCTCCTTCTGCTCCCCGAGGCAGCTGTTTGGCCTGCTTCTCTGGGCTTCATCAACCCGCTGACTCCAAAAGTTTCTCCTTACCACCAGCCAGACTTATTCCCGGCATTGGAAGCCCTCATGGTTTCACTCAAGGTCTCCGGGCTGTCTCTCCCATCTTTTCACGCATCCTGCAATTACAGGGACTCTGCCTCTCTTCCCTCCTTGCAAAGACAACCACGCTGAGAAAGACTCCTTTTCCTTCCCAGCTTTTTCTTTCCCAGTCAGATCTTTGCCTCCACCCTAGGTTCCTCCATGGACCACCCCCAACCCCCCGCCACCTGAAGTCTGGGATAGAAGGGTTCTTCCATAGGCCTGGAAAGTTCTGTGTGAGGCTTTGAAACCCAAAAGCTCTTGGAAGTATCAGAAGCCACACTTAGAATCATAAAGGGGTTTTGGGGAGAGGGGAGGAATTGATATATGCTAGCTAACCCTTTCAGTACGGCCACATGAGCGGACTTATCCAATGGGGCAAAAGTGGTTGCTCTGACTGCTGGGGCAGCTGCTGTGGTTTCTCAGGTGAGAATTGACAGTGAACCCAGGAAGGGGCTTAGTCTGGGGGTGATGGGCAGGGGTGATGGGCAGGGGTGATGGGTCCCCAGAGGTGCTGAAAGGCCTGAAGCTGGGTAGGGCCTGACACCAGACATGTTGGCTTCCTGTAAAGGCTCTGGCTGTGCCGAGAAGGGCAGGGCTTGGTGGTGACTTCGCTGCAGCTGAGAGACAGCGCCCCCTGCCACAGTCCGGTGTTTCCACACCATGTGCCACTGATTTGGCTCCCCGGAGCCTCCAGCAGACTTCCTCGAACCCCAAGTTTTCTTTTCCCTCAACTCCTGGACAAAGTAGCACTTTCCAAAGCTTGGTCACACCAAGAATAGTTTTTATCTAGAAGGATCAGATCATTTTTCTTCCTTTAGAGCATGATCACACCCAGGGGTATACTTGGTAAATTGTTTTGTGAAAACTTGGCATTTGGACACTTCTAGTGGTTTTTATTGTGTATAGCTCTAGAAGTAGCACACACACATGATTATTTTTATATATACAAATATTGGAGATGCACACCTTGATGCATTTTACCTGTTTATATTGGTGAAGTCCCCACCCAGATCAAGGTGTAGAACACTTCTGTTGCCCCCAAAAGTCTCTTGTGCTCCCCTGTAATAGATAACCACCCACATGCTCCAAAGCAACCACAATCTGACATTGTCACCACAGTGCAGTTTTGTCTGTTTTTAAACTTGTATAATGTGCTCATACAGCCCGTAGTCTGTCTCTAGTTCAGGGGTGGGCAACCTTCTTGACTCGAGGGCCACAATGGGTTCTTAAACTGGACCGGAGGGCCGGAACAAAAGCATGGATGGAGTGTTTGTGTGAACTAATATAAATTCAAAGTAAACATCATTACATAAAAGGGTACGGTCTTTTTTTTTTTTTTTTTTTTAGTTTTATTCATTTCAAATGGGCTGGATCCGGCCCGCGGGCCGTAGTTTGCCCACGGCTGGTCTAGTTTCTTTCACTAAATATAATGTTTTTGAGATACATCCATGTTGATGTACTTCTCTATAGCCATTCTTTTTTAGTGCTGAATAGTGTTCCATTACATGACTATACCTCAATTTATTTATCCAGTCTCCTGTTGATAGACAAAGGCCAACTTATGTTAAGCAAAACAGTTGAAGGTCATGTTGAATTTCAATGAACAAAATGTCAGGCTGAATGAAGGGAACCTTCGAGATAATCTGTCTCAACGTTTTTATTTTGTACATGAGGCCCAGAGAAGGGAAGTGACTGGCCCAAGGTCCCATAGCTTTGCCAGGGCAGAACTGAGATCCGAACCAAGTCTTTTACTTCTCTAACCAGTTGAAGCTCTCTCTCTCTCTCTTTTTTTTTATTCCTCTTCATATATCATTGTACCTCTTAAACAAATGTGAAAAAATTAATCCTCTATTTCCTGAAAGGATATATTCATTTAGGCATATGAGTGGCAGGGAAGTGAGAGTTTGGTCTAGACTCCCTAGAGTGTGTGAGAGACCATTTTCTCCCTTTAAAGTTTGACATTTTTCTTGGCAAGAGCTGTAAGCCTGTCAAACCTCCGGCCCTGTTTACCTGCTTTGCTCTCCCTGGGGTCCTATCTTAGTAAAGAAGGCCGGGAAAGGGAAGGTCTGTGTGGTCTGGAGGGCAGGGCAGAGACAGTCTGGGGTGGAGCCTCAGCTTGTCACTGAGCCCAGGGAGGGCTAAGCAGCAAGAAATAAGAAGGAGAGCGCTTCCAAGTAGGTAACTCTGATGTTTTCTTTAACTTTTCAGGCCCCTCATGAGTGGGACCTCAAGATCTGGGAAATCTGGAATAGGGGGAGGAGGCCAGTTTGCTGGACACCCTGAGTTGAGATCCCTTCTTAACTAGCTGTGAGGTTGTGGGTGAGAGGCATTTTCCCTCTCTGAGTCTCACTGTCTTCATCTGCAAAATGGGAGAGTCATTCTATTGGGAAGGTCATGAAGATCCTATGAGATGACGGTGGGGGAACAGACGATTGGTCAAGTTGAATTTCTTTGCCCTTTCTCTAGCTGATGAATGAGAAGTGTCCAGGCCACTCCAACTAATTGAGCTGCTAAGTTACTGACCCCTACCTCCACCTCCTTCCTAGATCCTGGGCAAGCTAGGAAGCTTCCATGGGCATCTCCACAATTCACATCTGTCCAGCTCCAGGACAAGGAGGCAGCCCAGCCTCGTGATGATGGAAGAACATGGCTTTTACTCTTCATGGGAAGCAAGGGGTATGACTCTGGGACTTTCCTGAGCTCAGGTGCTGCTTGCTGTGTGGCCTGAGCAAGTATCTTCTTTTCTCCAAGCATCTTCCGCTTTCACTGGAAAATGGGATTAATAATTTCCCCTATATTGCAAGATTATCACAAGGATTTAGTGAAGTAATGATTGCAAAGATCTCAACACAGAGCCAAGTTAAATGCAGTGGCTAAAAGGGTGGGAAATTCAGGATGAGTTGGAATCCCTTCTCTATCACCTCCTAGCTGTGTAACCTTGGAAAACTTGTAAAATGGGGATATGACTAGAAGACACCTCAGAGTGGCTGAGAAGTACCAACAAGGTACAGATGTGAAAAAAATAAAACAATTCGAAACCAACCAAGGGCCCTTGAATGGTAGGACACAGACATCATCTGAGCGAGATGACAATGGTTAAGGATTCACTACTATTCCTCAATCTCCCTGTCTACCAATCACAGAGATAGGATTGAGCTTTAATCAGTTATAGCAATACTAGAGGCTCAGTGCATGAAATTCATGTAAGAGTAGGCCCTCCTTTTCCTGGCTGCTGGCACCAGCTTCCTTCTGGTACCCAGGACCTGGGCTTCCCTTGCAGCCCTGGCTTCGTCTGGAAGATGGTCCGGAAGGACATCAGGAAGGACACTGGTCTATTTAGCATATTACGCTTTTATTATTATAGATAATTGAATTCTATACTACTATGCTGCCTCTTTTTTATTTTCAAAATTATTCTCTTTCTAGAAGGGGACAATGTGGTAATTGGAAAGAATGTGAACTTTGGGTTCAGACTGAGTGTTGAATCATGAGACCAGCTGTGTGGCACTGGGCAAGTCACTCCCCTCTCCGAACCTCACTTTCCTCATCTGGAAATAGGGATGATTATGCCAAACTTGCTGGGTTCCCCTGAGGGTAAGATGATACCCTGGGGCCCAACACTCAGCCCATCCTTTGGCCCAGGATCAGCCTCCTGCAGAGTAGGGTTTCCTGGCTTGTCTTTGTGTCTGAATTGCCATGGTAGTAAACAACAGTTTGGCTCAAGGACATTAAGATGACTCCCTGCCATTAATGGTTAATGGAATGTTGGTGCTTGTTTATTGTCCTGCGCATCCACGCCTGTATTCTGCAAGCGGACACAAGGTGAAGGCACAGCCCTGCATTCCAGGAAACAATCAGGGTTCCTGGCTCCTTCGCCTTCCTTTGCCCATCAAAACAAGGCTAAGGAGGCCTACTCCAGGGAAAGGCAAGGCATCTGGGTTTTGATGTCAGCCAGACCTGGGCTTAAATGCCTTGTTCATTTTAAATTGCATTCCCTTGGGCAAGTGACTTCATCCTGATGGTAGGTTTCCCCATCTGTGAAGTAAGGATAACAATGGTCCTTACCTCAAAAGGTTGGAAAGGTTACAAGGGCATCTTGCTTGTATGCAGTTAATGGTATCCTCTACTATTGTTGTTCAAGATAAAAATGGGCCTGGCATGTGGTTTACTGTCCAAATAGTGAACTCTCCAGCGGGAGCAGAGCCAGCCTTTCCCCTTCCTGGCTCTCTGTAGGACACAGGTTAAGGCAAGTACATCTGACAATGACAACCAGGTACTTGGCATATAGTAGATGCTCAATAAATGTTGATTTGTGTTCCTCCAAACTCTCACAGGCAGGTATGAGGAGGTCCTGCAACTTCTTTGGACATCATAGCCATCATTTCCTCCTACTTAGCTCATTATAATGTTCAAAGAACTCAAGGTCTCCTTCAGCCCCCAGGACAGCCCTGTGGGGCCTTGTTCCCAAGCAGAGGCGGAAACTCAGCAGGGAGATTCTGGGTGGCTTCATCAATGTGGCAGAACTGGAACGTGACGGCTTTACCACTTACCCAGTGACCTACCTTTGGCAGATTCTAAAACCTCACTGGGGCCCTAACCGGTTTTGCTCAGTGGATAGAGCGTCGGCCTGCGGACTGAAGGGTCCCAGGTTCGATTCCGGTTAAGGGCATGCACTTTGGTTGCGGCACATCCCCAGTAGGGAGTGTGCAGGAGGCAGCTGAGTCAATGTTTCTCTCCCATCGATGTTTCTAGCTCTCTATCCCTCTTCCTTACTCTCTGTAAAAAATCAATAAATTAAAAAAAAAGAAGAACTGGAAAGTGATGGCAGCTGTGCCCACTCCACCTACTTCCTGTCCATCATAATTCTTTTAACAAATATTTGTTGAGCACCTACTGTGTGCTTTGGGCATAAAGTAGTGGAGAGGACAGACTTATGTTGGCCTATGGAGCTTGTAGTCTAGTTGGGAGAGAGGCATGAATAGGTAACTACACAAGAGTTTCTTAATCACAAGGGTGATAAGTGCTACAAATGGGAAATGCAGGGAGTGGCCAGAGTGTATAGGGGTGACCCAGTCAGGGAAGGCCTTCATGAGGAGGGTCTCAGCCCGAGTCCCCCAAGAGCAGATTCTCAGGCACAGATTTGTGTGGGAGGAGTTTGTTTGGGAGGGGACTCTGGGAGCAGCAAGGTGGGAGAAGGGAGATGAGATGTGGCAGGAGGAAAGCCAATGAAAAGATGTGTTATCGAGGTCATTTCTGTGGGCAGCTTGGCTGGCTTCTGAGACCACCTGAGGAAGGGGCAGAGGGCCTCCTGGCAGTGTCCCCGCCAAAGGGAGGAGGGAAGATTTTCCATGCAGCTTGGAGGGCAGCTCCAAATTCACCAGCCTGTCAGAAGGGTGGCTCGTCTGTCACAGCCCCAGGTACCCAGCATGTCTTACTGGACCCTCTGAGTTCTGGAGTGGAGAGTGGACTTATATTCTGAAACAGTACATCTTCCCAAAGACCGGGGCCCTTGGGACACCCACCCAAAGCTGCATTTCCCAGAACATCCAGCCAGAGCACTTCCTCCACTAAGCGCTTCCACTATGGACTCAGTTGGGCATGGGGTGCGTTGGTGAGAAGACATGTTCCCTTCTCTTCCTCCCTGGACTTCCTGCCTCCCAAACTCTCACAAGCTTTGGAAAGTAGAACATTCCCAGACCAGCAACAGAAGACAGAGGGTGGCCTGTGCCTGGAGTTTGGGTCGTGAATGGGTCGCCCTTTGGTGGTGCAGAACCCAAAGAAGGTGGCTCTCAAGCACAACTGTCTCTAATGGGTTCCGGAAGCCTGAGGCATTTTCTACTCTTGCCCTGCTCTCCCCCAGCCACCCCATTGCTAGACGGAAGGGCTTCTGGCCAGGACCCAGGTTGGGGCTGGAGGGAAAATGCCTTCAGGGAGGTTGGCAGAGCTTGTCTTGGCCTCTCCCGACTGGCAGGGGCAGAGCAATGGCTTGGGTGTTAGGACACCTGGGACCAGGCTCTCTGACTCCTCGGGACATGATTGCGAAAAGACCTAAGGCAAACTGAAGCGTGCAATCGAGGTTCTTTTCAGTGAATGAAGGCAGTGGCCAACCATTAGGATCGAATGAGTATTTGCTGCTTCCCCACAGCCTTGCTACCAGGTTATAATGAAAGCAAGTTGTGGGCAGGGCTCTGCCCCCGCGATGCATTTATTAAGCAACTATTATAAGAAAGCAGCCCCCAAACAGTTCATGCAACATGTTATTAAATTCATTACATTCGAGGCGGACTTAAGAAAATCCCAGGGTCACATTCTGCACCCGTCAGAGTCCATGTCAGGCCACCAGAATCACCCACACAGATGCCGGGTGCAGATCCACAGGACCAGCCCGGAGGACTGTTGGGGCTCGCACTGGATTCTTTCATCTTGTTCACGCCAGGGGAGGAAGCGTCTCTAAAATGTCTTGGCCAAGCTGTATATTCGGAATCCCAGCAAGTGCCTGTCTCTAGCATCATTAAGCTGGCTAACAAGCCACTGATTCCACCTCTGAAAACCCACTTATTCTTAACAGTCATTATGCTAATCAGCAAAGCCTCTAGTGTTGATCCACACTAAGAATAAACGCAGCCCTTGTCCTAGCGGCTTTTGGAGCCAGGGAGCCTTCCTGGAGAGAGTGCCAGCTGGCCACTGCGGGACTGAATTCCAGATTATGCAACCGATGCCCCAGGCCCTTGACATGGGCTCCTGCTCTGGGGGCAGTGTCTTAGGCAAGGCTGTTTCAGGCTCCCTGTGGGCAAGGCTGATCATTTTCCAATGCCTTTCCCCCCTTCTTTTTCTTTTCTTTCTTTCTTTCTTTCTTTTTTTTTTTTTTTAGATATAATTGACATATAACATTATATTACTTTCAACAACATACTGATTCAATATTTCTATACATACTGTATTGTGAAATGATCACCGCCACAAGTCTAGCTAACAACTGTCACCATAAGAGTTGCAAATTATTTTTTTCTTGTGATAAGGACTTTTAAGATATACTTTCTTAGCAACTTTCAGATATGCAACACAGTATTATGAACTATGGTCATCATGCTGAATTTTATCCCCCAGGACTTATTTCTTTTATAACTGGAAGTTTATACCTTCTGACCCCTTCCCCCCATCTCCCCCCATTGTCCATCATTCAACCAGCAATCTGTTCTCTGTATCTATTGTTGTTTGTTTGTTTTTATGGTCCACATATAAGTGAGATCATATAGAATTTGTCTTTCTCTGTATGACTTATTTCACTTAGCATAATGCTCTCAAAGGCCCATCCGTATTGTTGCAAATTGGCAACATTTTCTTCCTTTTTACAGCTGGATAATATCCCATTAAATATATACAATCATATCTACATATATAACATATGCATGTGTGTATAAGTGTGTGTGTAAATCACCTTTTCTTGATCCATTAATCCATTGGTGGATACTTAAAGTTGCTTCCATATCTTGGCTATTGCAAACAATGCTGCTATGAACATGGGTGTGTAGATATCTTTTTTTTGAGTTAGTGTCTTCATTTCTTTAGGACAAATACCCAGAAATAAAATTGCTGAATTTAGTTCTATTCTTAATTTTTGAGGCACCTCCATGCTGTTTTTCCTAGTGGCTGCACCAATTTACATTCCCACCCACAGGGCACAAAGGTACCCTTTTCTCCACATCCTCCTCCCCAACACTTTTTATTTCTTATCTTTTTGACTTTCTAAGACGTGTGAGATGATATCTCATTATGGTTTTGATTTGCGTTTCCCTGGTGATTTTTGATGTTGAGCATCTTTTCATGTACCTGTTGGCCCTCTGTACGCCTTCTTTGGAGAAACTGTCTACTCAGATCCTCTGCTCTTTTTAAAAGTGAACCACTTGTTAATGCCTTTCATTTTGGCAAAAGCAGTCCTGCCTCCCAGTTGGACCTCCCTCTGTTGAGAGGCTGTCATTGCTCATCCGGAGGCCTCTATCCCCACATGCTCATCTTCAGGAAAATGTGTTTGTTTGTTGCTGCTGGAACCAAGCTTCATCTCCAAATACTCTATTGTTCAACTGATCATTTATTTGCTCGTTAACATTTTTTGGCTGTTTTCCATGTGTCAGTGACTGTGCTGGTGTTCATGCCGTCTCCCCTGCTAGAACATAAGCTGTACCCTCTTTGCCTAGTACATGTTGGCACTCAGGAAATACAGGGTGAGTGCATGAACGAAGGACAGGAACGGAGGAGGCATGGAGGCTGCCGAGGGGAGGGGCAGAGGAGTGCCTACCGGCTTCTGCTTCTGTCACCAAGATGCCAGCCCTGCCCTCGCTGAGTTTTCCTGGCCCCCTTCCATCTTAATGATCCTCCCAGCTTCATGTTAAGCCTCGAGAGAGAGGCTGGATCAAGTGTGAAGCCGCCTGTGTGCCTTGGTAGAGCTGTGCCAATTAGCTGATTGCCAGAGCAGGCAGAGCCACACTGTAAGCAGAGGCAACTGTGCTGTTTGTCAAAGATGAGCCCGTGCTGGCAAGTGTCTCTGAGCGGCCCTGGGGCTTCTGAAGGGTGGGGTCAGATTTGTGACTTAGGGGTCACTTGCTTCCCAAGGACAGACTGCGATCCCTGCTTCCCTGACCTGGGAGAGCACCTGCTCTGGGTATATGCAGGCGTGTGGATATGCAGACGTGCACACATATGCGCGCATACACAGGGTCCTGTGCACGGGTGTGTCTACCAGGGATGGATCATATTTTTTGAGGGGACCCTCTTTAGAACAAAAGTTTCAAAAT
The DNA here is from genome assembly GCF_000327345.1 of Myotis davidii. NCBI lineage: Eukaryota > Metazoa > Chordata > Mammalia > Chiroptera > Vespertilionidae > Myotis > Myotis davidii. The sequence goes on along the minus strand of NW_006286675.1, from coordinate 3,804,630 downwards.
GATCAATACAAATTTAGGCACACATGTGACTATGTATTTAGAATTTTAAAAGATCACAATGTTACAATTTAAAAAACAAACACCTGACAAATACTAGAAACATCACAAAAGCTAGAAAAAATCACATGTATATTTATTAACTCCATGATAGCATCTGAAATGCATTTCCTATTTTTTTATTTGGCTCTATATTCTTTGATATATGCCTGATTTATAATATTTTCTACAGAGATAAAAGAAAGCTAAGCCAGTCTTTTGTCTGGCATGGTTGATGGAAATTTGTTTTTATTAAGAGCTAGGCCCTGACTGGTTTGGCTCAGTGGATACAGCGTCCGCCTGCGGACTGAAGGGTCCTGGGTTCGATTCTGGTCAAGGGCATGTACCTTGGTTGCAGGCACATCCCTGGTGGGGAGTGTGCAGGAGGCAGCTGATCGATGTTTCTCTCTCATCGATGTTTCTGACTCTCTGTCCCTCTCCCTTCCTCTCTGTAAAAAATCAATAAAAAGAATATATTAAAACAAAAAGAGTTAGGATGCATAAAACACGTGGCTTCAAGCGCATATTTGCTGCTGAGCATGGCTTGGGGTTGGGCCCTACAGACACAGGAATGGCGATCAGCTCTATTTTGCATGTTTCCTATCACAAAAGAAGACAACTATATGCACTTGTTGTACTGAAATGGCATATTGCATTATTGAGCATACACCGCACTATCGAGCATGTGCCCAAGTGGGAAAAATACGTTTTGACTACGTGTCCGTGAGAACTGAATCCAATGAGTACTACATATCTGAGGACTAGAAGAATTTATCCAAAACTAATTTCTGGATCTGTACATTTCTAATCTTGTTTCTCTTCTATCACCTACATATTTCTAGCATACGAGGCACCAGAACTCACACTGAGATATTTCAGCACAGCCTCAGGCCTCACTTCTTCATGTAATAACGCGGGGAGAGTTGTTACCCAGCAGTGGCACTCTACCTGGGAGCCATTGCTATGACAACATAGCGAGTAATAAACTGTTGATGGAAGAGACAATGAACCACATGCATTTATCTCACTGATCCCAAATGAAATGTATCACAACTCAACTTCCCCCGGATGCTACCTGTCCCCAGGACGAGGGGAAGTCAGCTAGCAGTCTTAGCCGATTGTAGTTAGAATGTAATACTTGGCCCCAAATGTCCACCAGCTGATGAATAAAGAAAATGTGGCACATCCATACCGTGGGCTATTATTCAGTCACGAAAAGAATGAAGTACCAATCCATATTACAAGATGGATTAACCTTAAAAACATTATGCTGAGTGAAAGGAGCCAGACACACAGAAGGCAACATATAGTAGGATTCCATTTATATGAAATATCCAGACTAGGCAAATCCATAGAGAGAAACAAGTACATTCGTGGTGGCCAGAGGCTGGAGGGAGTGAAATGGGGAGTGACAGCTAGTGATTATGGGATTTTCTTTTTTTTTTGGGGGGGTGGTGTGTGATGAAAAAGCTCTGGGATAAGATCGTGGTGATGGGTATACAACTCTGTGACTATTCTAAAGAACACCGAATAGAACACCCTGAGTGAGTTTTATGGTAGGTGAATTATCTCTGTAAATGTTATGTAAAAAAGAATATTGTGCCGAACCGGTTTGGCTCAGTGGATAGAGCATCGGCCTGCAGACTCAGGGGTCCCAGGTTCCATTACGGTCAAGGGCAGGTACCTTGGTTGCGGGCACTTTCCCACTGGGGGGGCGTGCAGGAGGCAGCTGATCGATCTCTCTCATCAATATTTCTGGCTCCCTATCCCTCTCCCTTCTTCTCTGTAAAAATCAATAAAATATATATTTAAAAAAAAAGAATATTGTATTTGCAGATTTTTCAAAACTACATGATCAGGTGAACACATTGCCAGGATCTCCTCCCAGGGCCTTTAAAGGCCAATCAGTGCACATCACAATCCATTCCCCTTTGGTGTATAGGCATAGCAATTATCTATTGGTGCAGTAACACTGTATAACAGATAACCGCAAAACACGTAACCATAAACATTTATTTAGCTCATGAATGAAAACCGGCTTTAGCTAGTTCTGGTTTTAACTAGTCTCCCATTGTGATGGTTCACCATGGGTTATCTGATCTAGGATGGCTTCAGCTGGGACAAATGGGGTGACCTGGTTCTCCATCGCCTGTCTCATCCTCTAATATCATAGGCATGTTTTCACAGCAAAGTCAAGGATCGAGAGAGAGAAGCAGAACCACGCAAGTGCTTCTTCAAGGCTCTATCTGTGCTGTCTGCTAACATTGCATTGGCCAGAGTGAGTCCCACAGCCAAGCCCAGATTCAAAGGGTAGGAACATAGACCCCCCTCTTAGAGAGGAACTACGAAGTCCCATGTCAAAAAGTGGACACATGGAAATATGATGACTCAGGACCACTAAGGCAATCAATTCTATGTCTGTTTTTATGTATATACATGTGTACCTGCTTATGTGTCTGCTGGTGTCTGTGTATCTGTATGTAACGTACCAGTAAGTGTGTTCAGGCATCGGTGTGTGTGCATGGGAGGCTGCTGTGTGTAAACTTTCTTTGAGTGTGCATCCATGTGCGACATTTTTGCATGCAGGGAACATTCTGAAGGCTCCTCTGCTCGTGTGTGTGTG
>NW_006286675.1:3782680-3801765 GCF_000327345.1 Myotis davidii | reverse complement strand
AGTGTGCATCCATGTGCGACATTTTGGCATGCAGGCACATTCTGGAAGCTTCTCTGCTCGTGTGTGTGTGTGTGTGTGTGTGTGTGCGCGCGCAAGTGTGAGCTTTCCTAGAAGAGTGCCAAGTGTAGTGAGCTGAAGATAGTGCCAAGTCAATGCATGTACCTGCCCCCCGCAAACCCCAATGCCTGTCCCTAAGAAAGGCAACTATTAGAGGGACATGAGCACAGGCTTTGAAACCAGCAAGGCTGGATTCAGACACCAGCTCTGCCACTGGCTGGCTTGGCAAAGGAGTCCGTTTTCTGGCCTGTGAAACGGGGACACCACTTCCCAGTTCCCTGTGAGGTAGTGCTTGTGAAAGGGCTTTGTTAGTGACAATGCTGGGCGAGTGATTTCCCTTCCCACTCCTTGTTCCAAAGGCTTGACCCTCTCCAGATGCTGAAACTGGAGGTGGCTCTGCATCTCTTAATGTGCTGCCATGGCAACAACCACTGCTTCCTGCTCAAATGTCAGAGTGGAGGATGGGGCTCTGTCACCCCCTCACTGCTGGGCCCAGCGTGCAGAGTCCTGGTGGAGGAGCAGGCTTCCCGGAAGTCCCTTACCCGGCTGTGTGGGTCAGGAAGGATTCAGGACGCCTGTCTGTCTTTGTTGCTTCTGCTCTCCTCCTTTTGCCATGCCCCCTCCAACGGCAGCTCAGAGCAGTTTGGCGCTTGGAGCAGTATCTTCAAACTTAGCCAACCTCAAAGACAGCTTTAAAAAATGCAGACTTCTGTGCCTCACCCCAGAAAATCTGACTCAGGTCTAAGGTGGGTATCTGGCATCCGCGTTTTTAATATGTTCCCCAGGAACCACACCTGGAGGAACCCTGTACCCTTGGTGCAGGACCCCATGGCAGTCCACTGGCTTAGGCTGTTGGTCCCACAACATAATCAGTCACTCCATCCATCCATCCATTCACTTATTCATTCGTCAGTTTATTTGCTCACTCCTTCGATTATTCATTCATCTACTCACTTAAATAACCGTTTCCTCATTTATTTGCTTATTTATTTAAACACACATTTATTAATGTCTTAGGCTCAGGGAGAGTGAAGATAATTAAGGACCCAATCCCCACAGCCCGCCAGGAGGTTCCAGGGCAGTGTTTTTCAGACTGTAGCAAAATGAATGTAATGGGTTCCCCAGCATGTTTTAGAAAATGAAACAGAATAGGCTATAATAGAAAATATTAGTGTGCATAGCAGGTAGCATGGGAAATCACTGTTTGGAAACTTTTGCATCTAGTGTGGGTGTGGGCATTGGATTTCAAAGTGAAATGTATTTTCTGTGCGGGCGAAAGGCTGTGGAAAGAAATGTGAATACAGCATGCCGGTGCTAGAGCCGCGATGTGTCGGGGGCTCGCACCAAAGGTGACATTTGAGCCAGGTCTTCAACTATGAGCAGGAGTTTCTCCATTGAAGAATAAGGAAGGGAATTGCAGGGAGAGGGAATGGCATGTGCAAAAGCACGGAGGCATGCAAAAGCAGAGAGAAGAGCCACATGACCAGTGGGCCTGTGAGGCTGGAAAGGTTGGGAGGGGAGGCTGGAGAGTCAGAGAAGGCTGGATCCCAAGTGGCCTTGAAGACCTGGTAAAGTGCTTGGGTTTTACTAAGACATTGTCTGGAGCCACTAGAGAGAAAGTGAGACAGTGACACCATCGGAGTGAACATTTAGAGAGACCACACCAGCAAGAACGGGGTAGGGGGAGACCAGTGAGAGACTGTGGTGAGCAATAGTGGTAACTGGAGCCAAGCAGTGGTCTGTGGTTGGGGCTGAGAGATAAGGATACACTTAAGAAGTGTTTTAGGAGGTTAAAGAAATAGGAAGTGAAGACTGGACATGGGAGGGGGCATTGGGAAGAGTTCACAATGAGGCTTGGGATCCTGATGTGAAAAGCTGGATGGAGGGAGAAGCTATTCACTAAAATAGGGGCCCTTGATTTGCCTCTTCGTATGGGTCCCCACCTGATGGCAGCACTGCCTCTCGCCTGGGAGTGGAGGTAGCTACTCAGCCTTCCAAATGGGAGGGGCAGTTTTTACAACTTAATAATTGAATACAAATTAAGCCAGTAATAGAGGCTCGTTGTGGAAATCATAATAATAGCAGCGTGGTGCCCATTGTTAATTCGATTTCCCTTATTCTGAGTCCCTGGAGGATCACAATCCCCTCCCCCCCTCCCTTGGCGATGGCTAATTCTATGTATCAAATCAACTGGACCATGGGGAGCCTGAATGTCTGCCTAAACATTATTTCTGGGTGAGTCTGTGAGGACGTTTCTGGAAGAGATTAGCACTTGAATCTGTGGATGGAATAAGGAGGATTGCCCTTCCCAATGCAGGTAGGCATCACCTAGTCCAGCCATGGGCAAACTACGGCCCGCGGGCCGGATCCAGCCCATTTGAAATGAATAAAACTAAAAAAAAAAAAAAAAAAAAAGACCGTACCCTTTTATGTAATGATATTTACTTTGAATTTATATTAGTTCACACAAACACTCCATCCATGCTTTTGTTCCGGCCCTCCGGTCCAGTTTAAGAACCCATTGTGGCCCTCGAGTCAAAAAGTTTGCCCACCCCTCACTAGTCTGTTCAGGGCTTGAATAGAACAAAAAGGCGGAGGATGGGAGAATGCCTTCTGCCTGACGGCTGGAGCCGAGACATTGTTCCCCTGCACTTGGACTGGACTTACACCGTCTCCCGGTTCTTAGGCCTTTGGAACCAGAGTACAGCTACATTACCCAGTTTCCTGAGTCTCCAGTTTGCAGATGCCAGATAGGGGGACTTCTCAGCCTCCGTAACAGCATGAGCCAATTCCTATAATAAATCTCTTTATATAGAGAGTCATGGATGTAGGTATAAATTTAGATAGACATAGATGTCTATATATCTCCTATTGGTTCTGTTTCTCTGGAGAACCCTGACTAGCAAATATGCCCTTGAAGCTGGGCAAGAGCCTATGATTAATTCTGCGAGAGGCAGTGACATATATCATTTCTGGCCAGAAGCATCTAGTTGCTACAGCTGCTGCTCAACTTTTCATCCCTTTCTTCCCCTGGCTCGATGAACCCTGAACTCTTAATGTCAAAGCACCAACATCCTAAATCAGCTGGATCTCCCAGTGGAGGGCTCTCACTCACCTGGACCAACCCTTTGCTGGGCATGTAATGCGAGCCAGAAATGGTTCTTGGTTGCTTTAAGCCACTGAGATGTGGAGTTATTTGTTACCCAGCATAACCTAGGCCATGCTGACTGGTATAAAAAAAAAACCCACTAGTTATTAAGCATCTACTATGTGCCAGGGTTCTTCCTTGTCCAATAGCTAGAAGGGCCCTGTTACTATGTGGGATTCATGGCACTCCATTGCTGAGCATCGTCTTAGCTTCCCGCCTCATTCAGGGCGAAAGCCCCGCTCCTTCCACTGTGACCTGAAAAGCCCCACATCGCCTGGTGCCCTGCTCTGGCCTCCTCTCCCACCACTGCCTTCCCAGCTCATTCCACTGCAGTCCTACCAGCCTTCGTGCTAGTCCTCCGGCATGCCAAGCGCACTCCCCCCCTCAGGGCCTGTGCACTTGCTGCTCCTTCTGTTGAGAATGTCCCTCCTTGTTTCCTGATGGTTTACCCTCTCACCTCCTTTGCTCCAACGTCACTTTTTCAGCAAGGTGTTCCTGGGCACCTAACTTGGTCTAAATGTTTAGCCCCCTGACAACAGACTTTCCAACTGCCCTCTCTGCTTTATTATCTTCTCCTTATCATCTTTGCCTGCGTGGATGCATTCCATATTTCTTTTGTTCTCTATCTCCCCACTGGAATGGGGTCTTTCCAAGGGCAGAGGTTTTTAGGCGTTGATTTTTTTTGAATCTCCAAGCCTGGCACATAGGACGTTCGTGGAAAATTCATTTGAATGAGTGAATACATGAGCTCCTTGAACCTTCCCCACATCCTGTGAGGAAGGAATTGTTAGCCCCATCTTCAGAGGAGAAAGCAGAGACCCAGCCTTTGGCCCAAGGTCACACAGGAGCAAGTGACTCAAAGGACTGATGCTCTAAAGCTGGCCTGTCTGTCTTCTAGGCAAGGCGATACAATAATGTGGCGGCTTTTCTTCTTTTTCCGGAGTTCCCAGTGGCCTACTTGCACTTCAGGCAGGTCCTACTGCCCAGATCCCTTTTGGAAACCTGGCATAGATTTGTCTGTGAGGGGCTAGGGCTCTGGGCTTGCCCTGCTAGGGTGGCTGTGGTGGGCAGCAGCGCCACCTACTGGACAAACAAAGTCTTCGGGCATTTCTTGGCTCTGCCTGGTGGCTGAGAGGCTCATACTCTGGGACCTTGCCTTGAGGCCCTCAAAGAATTACAGCGTGTGCCTAAAGGGCGTGAGCTGCGAGACTCCATCATCCCCCGACTTATTCACAGCCTGTTTAAGAGCGCCAGGGCTGGGATCCAACAGACCTGATTTAGTGCCTGGCTGGTCCACTTCCTAGCTGTGCAACCCTGAGCCTCAGCTGCCTCATCTGTAAAACTTACCTCAGGGGTGTGGTGAGGATCAAGCCAGTACCGCTCCAATACCACTGCCTCCGAGGCCTTTCCTGACTATGCTTGTCTGAAAGAGCTCCCCCATATCCCTTCAAGACATTCTTCATTCTTTTACTTTGCTTTAATTTTTCTTTATATCGTACTAGAGGCGCAGGCCTGTGCCCTTTTGCAGCCCTTGGGTGATGTCCAACTGATGGCTTAGGACCACTCCTGGGTCTAAGCCGTCAGTTGGACACCCTTAGCACTGCCGCTGCTGCAGAGGTGGGAGAGGCTCCCGCCTCTGCCACTGCACTTGCCAGCCTTCAGCCTGTGGGAGTGCACTGACCACCAGGGGGCAGGTTCTGTGCTGAATGTCTGCCCCCTGGTGGTCAGTACGCATCATAGCGACCTGTCATTCCACCGTTTGATTGATTTGCATATTAGCCTTTTATTATATAGGATATTACCATCTGACACTTTAACATTCTTCTTTACTATCTTTCCTATAGAATGTCAGCTCCATCACAGTAGGGACTTTCCTCATGCTCTATCCCCAAAGACTTCAGCAGTGCTGGGCACATCATAGGACTTAGTTAAAATATTTTAGTTCTTCCTGGCTGCTGTAGCTCAGAGGTTGAGTGTTGACCCATGAACCAGGAGGTCATGGTTCAATTCCGGGTGAGGGAACATACCTGGGCTGGTGGCTTGATCCCCAGTATGAGGAGTGTAGGAGGCAGCTGATCAGTGCTTCTCCCTTATCGTAGATGTTTCTATCTTTCTTTTCCTCTCCCTGAAATCAATAAAAACACACTTAAAAAGATGTGAGTTCCAACACACTTTGCAGAATGACAGACACATGCTAAGTATGCAATAACTATTATTATCATCATGATTATGCATTTTTTAGTCACTTATGCATTTATTCATTTGCTCATTTCTTAGCTGATTCACTCACATATATTTCTTCTTTTATTGGGATAAAATACACATAACATATAATTTACCATTTTTAAGTGTGTAATTCTAATACATTAAGTACATCCCATTGTTGTACAGCCATCACCACCATCTATCTCCAGAACCCCCTCATCTTTCCCAACTTAAACTCTGTACCCATTAAACACTACCCCCCCCCCCCCCCCCAGAAATCACCATCCTACTTTCTGATTCTATGATGTGACTACTCTAGGGACCTATATAAGTGGAATCATACAGTATTGATCTCTTTGTCACATGTATTTCTTGAACCCTTACTACATGCACAGGGAGTAGTTCTTGAGCACTAAAGTGAGAATTGAATGAGATCAATGCAGGTAAAGCACCAAACACAGATCCAGTCACAGAGGAGGAGCTCAAATAAAATGGGCCCAGTACCCTGTACACTCCTCTCAGAGCTGTGAGGCGAGGTGGTGGGCCGGGGATTCTCAGACTCCTGTATTTCCCTCCATGGCTACTGTATCCCTCACAGATACCAGGTGGCAGCATCATGCCATGGAGTGGCCTTTGTCTGAGCCAGCCAAGGGAAGCAGAGACATGCTGGGGGGAAGAGGGAGCCTGTATGGGGCTCCAGGGGCAACAGGAAGTGTTTAAGAAGAAAGTTCCTGGGGGTGGGATACAGGGGTCTCAGTCCTTCAGGGTTTGAATCCTTTGCAGGCACCAAGTTCCCAACAAGGAGAGGAAAGGGCAGCACGCTGCCGGGGAAAGAGCACAGGCTGGCACTGGACCACGTGCGGGCTAAAGCCCAGCTCAGCCACTTTCTGCTGTGTGTCATTGGGTGAGTCTCTTCACCTCTCTGACCTCTACATCAGCATCTGAAAAATGGGTCTCTGGTAAACCCTGGGCAGGGTTATGGGGAAGAGTGAGCGGAAAGGAGCGCTGAAGCCTCTGGAACGCAGCAAGCACTCTGTGTGTGTTGGCATTTACTGGTGTTTAATATTAACAGAGGTGAGAGAGGTACCGCGCCAGGAGGTGAGGGGATGGTTATTCCTCCTCCTGCCACTCACTGAAGGTCATTTCCGTTCATAAATTCTCACTACTGCTTACTAAGTTCTTACTACTGCCAGACTCTAAGCCAGATGCTCGGCAAACCCCAAGAGGTCAGCTAGTCTCCATGTCCACTTTACAGTCTGTGGGCCGGGGGTCCTTCGCCAGCCTGCTACTCAGCCTGGCGGCTTCCATGAGCCCCTCTGTCTTCCAAGCAGGAGCAGGCAGGCAGAGCTGTTATATGCCCACGTTACAGACGCCTCCCTGACCTCAGAAATTCATTTTTGTTGTAATAAGTCTGATTTAAGAGGCCAGACACAAAGGGTCAAATACGATATGATTCCATTTATAAGAAATGTGCAGAAAAGGTACATTTGGGGGTATAGAAAGTAGGTTAGTGGCTGCCAGTGCCTGGGGAAGGGAAGATGGAGAAAAACTGCTTAATAGGGTTCTGTTTTGGGGTGATGAAATGTTTTGGAACCAGATAGAGGTGATAGTTGTGCAACATTATGAATGTATTAAACACCACCGAATTACGTACTTTAAAATGGTTACTTTTATGTTATGTGAATTGCATCTCAATTTTTTTTAAAAAAAATCCTGATTTAAGAATATGTTACTACTAGTGGCCCAGTACATGGATTCATGCACATTGAAAGGAATCAATTAGAAGAAATATTTTAATATTGCTATTCTCTCTTTCTCTATAATAGAAGTGTCAACCAAACTCACCATCCACAATGACAGATCGAAACATACATGTTTGGCACCAGCAAGAGCTTTATATGTATCACACATGCATGCGTCAACTTAGCCTTTCATATATATAGAATACATTTGCTTAATTAGACCTGCTTTCTGATTTAGCTAACTTTCCAAACTTTCTAAATCTCTGTTTTCTGGCTAATGAAAAGAAAATAGGATTTTACCGAGTCTCCTATCTACCTACTCCAGTATTGATCTTTTTGTCACAGGTATTTCTTGAACCCCTACTACATTTGATCTTGAGGATCAAATGAGATGAGGCACAGGAAAACGCTTCACAGACATTTGGTTAAAGTGTAAAATGTTTGCTCCCGGCTATAAAGAAAGCCGTGTTCCTGGGTTGAAGAAACTCCAAGGAGGCTAGTCGCTAGGGAGAGGAAGCCAGGCGTTGCTACATGACATCATTACCGGCGCCCACAGCAACCATTTCCAGGCTGGGCTGGGCTGGGCTGTGGACCACATTTTGTGCCATGGGGTCTCGGCAGCGTTGGCTGTGATTGGTGAGCTGTTGCTCCGGGGTAGTGGTGGCAGGGCCACCTGGGGGAAGCTGAGTGTTGCTTTGTTGGGGCTAGTCTGCGGTGCTGGTTCTTTGTAAATGGCCAGTGCATGTCACAGCAGCTTCTGCATTGAGCGTCTGCCCCCTGGTGGTCAGTGTGCGTCATAGTGACCAGTCAGAGGGACACTTAGCATATTAACCTTTTATATATATATGTATAGAGAGAGAGAGAGAGAGAGAGAGAGAGAGAGAGAGATTGATTGCTGTAACCATTAAAGATAAGGGCTGGGGTAGGCATATAATACAAAAATACAACACAACACAATGATATTATGTATTTATCCTTTTGAATCCTATTTCTTTCTTTCTTTTTTACACATTATTGAATTTTGGACATTATTAGAAAAACATGTACTTTTCTGTTTTAACATCACTTTTAGTGGCTGGGTCGTGTTTTATGGGCTGAGATCGCCATTGTTTACCCACACACCCATTGAAGTTCTAGGTGAACGCCTTTCTTTTGCTGCTGTTGTTATGTATAATAGCGCAACGAAAATGTTTGCATACAAATTTTGGCCAGCATTTCTTAGTATTTTCTGAGAAAGAGATTCCTAGAAGTGGAATTGGTGAGTCAAGAAAACCTTCTTACTATATTTTATTACCAAATTATGTCCAGAAATTTTTTTAAAAAAATAAGTGTAGGCATCTGTCCTATCTCTATGAGTGTGTTCCTTCTCCTGAGTCCTTGCTGATACCACCACGCATGATTTTTAAAAGTCCTGCAGATGTAATGGATGAGGAAGATCTTTTTAGTAGCTGCAGGGATGGGGAACTTTGTTCCTGTCAATGGACATTTGGATATTTATAACAACACTCCCAGGCCATACAAAATTACCAACTTAAAAATTAGCCTGCTGCATTTGGTCAAACACTTAATTAACTCACCCCGAATGCCTCGGCCAGACCAAATGATTTCACAGGCCTTATATGGCCCATGGGCTGGATGTTCCCCATCCCTGCTGTAGATACTAGGTGAAAAGATCAGTATTTGGGTCATTGGTGATGAGTATTTGGTAGTTGTATGAGCAGGCATCCCTTTGTACATGGTTCCTTACCTATAAACTGGGGATAATAATGCTACTTACTGCTCAGAGCTGTTGTAAAGATTATATGACTGAATCCCTAAAATACTCTTAGAGCCCTTCTTTATAAATGCCAAGTAAAACTCAGCAGGTATTACTATTCTCGCTGCCATTGTTGCCAAGTTCCACAGGCATCTCTGGGGCCTGTTTTCAGGTGGAAGTCGCACTGTGATTTCGTGTAGGTCTCATGTCCTCTCGGGTTCTCAGTGTCTTAATCTGTCAAGTGGGGCTGAGAAGGCCTGTCTTGCCTGCCTCCAAGGTCATTGAGAGAAGGTCAAGTGCCACCCTCTTCTTGCCTGATGGGTCTCAGATTCCAGAGAGTGGCGCTGGCAGTCTGGGATGTCTTCCTGGAGGGCGGGCACCAAAGCCAACACTTCAAAGAGAAGTTGGAGTTAGCCAGTTGGACGCAGCCCAGGGCTGTCTGGTATCTGAACAATATCAGGGTTTCCCACTGAGGGAGAAGGGGAAAATGGCTGTTGGTTCACAGCCAACTGTGTCTTTCCAGGGTCTCCAAAGACACCTCGACAGAGAGGAAACGGGCTTTTCAAAACCTGAGCGTCCCCCAAGGAAGGGAGCATGGTGGATGGCTGCCAGCCAGGAGCCTCTGCTTGGCTGCCTTGCCTCATTTGCTCCTGGTTATGTTCCCCTGGGGTCTTGGCAGGCCCTGGGGCGCAGGAAGCAGGGGATAGATCTGCCTCTTCCATCAGGGTACGAGGGAAGCAGGAAGCCTGGCCCAGTGCTTGCCATCGCCCCCCCCCCAAGTCCCAGGTGAGTGGGCACTGAACCTTCCATCCCTAGGGTTCCAACCTTGGGGAGCTGGTGCCAACGTGGAAGGGAGTAGGGCTGAGTGAAGATGCCTGTCTTCTAGTTCACAGAGTGCCTGGCACTGCAAGTGCTCAATAAATATTCCATGAAATCAACTTGTAAAAGGATTTGATCCTGGGCTTTGGGCAAATTACGATCCTCCTCAGGCCTCAGGTTCCTCATATGTATAAATGGGAAAGTAAAGAAAAGGAGAAAAATTGGTAGAGCAATCCCTGTCCCTCCTCATGGAGCTTCCTTCTTCCAAACCAGGGAGCAGTATCCATCCTTCTTTCTCAGCAAAGGACTAGAGAGAAAGAACGCTTCTGGGGCCCTGGACCTCCAAGTGCTCCCCCAACCAGCAGCTCCTGCAGCATCTGGGAACTTGTCAGACACACAGGTGACCGGGCCATTCCCCTGAATCAGGTGATCACTGTGCTCGTTTTGAGAAACACGGATGTTTCCAGGTGAAGCTGATGATGATGCTCCAGGGACCACACTTTGAGAACCACTCAACCCTGTCTTCATGTTAGAATCTGAAGCCTCAGCCTCCCCACTAAGGATTCTGCGTCTGCTGGTTGGAGATGGGCCTGCGGGGAGAGTTTAAAAGCCGCCCAGGCAGTTCCAACATGTAGCCAGGGCTGAGAACCATCACTTCCAATGTTTTGGAGGAAATGTTCTCTCTTACTTACTTACATTTATGTATGCATCCATTCAATCATTCATGTGTGTTTGTATTTATGTTATTTATATGTGTTGGTTTGTTTCTGCCAGGAATACTGTTCAGTCTGTCTTCTGGTATTCTTGCAGTGTCATGCATCCGCCCATTTCAATCAGCACATGGTTATGGAACCTCTACAATCTGACACACATGTGTTTGGGACCAGGGAAACGGTGGTGAGCAGGACAGTCTCTGTCCTCACGGGACTGGCAGTCCAGCTAGGGAATGAAAGTGGGAAGAGATGATGCTACAGTGCATTTGTGCACAGCCAAACCTTCCAGAGGCCTCCCGAGCATGCAAGGGGCCTGGCTCAGGAAAGTGTGAGCAGGAGTTTGTAAAGTAGAGCTGAGGGGGGACAGGTGCAAAGCCAGAGATGAGAACAGGCAGGTGAGTGTGCAGAGAACAAGGGGCAGCTGGATGTGGCTGAAGGTTGGAGACCAGGTCAGACAGGACCCTGCAGGGCACAGTGAGGAGTTTGAACCTGATTCTCAGAGCAGCCGGAGGCTGTGGGAGGGTTTTCAGCAGGCGGGCCTCGGGTCTAGTGCAGTCGGCCTGCGCCTCCAGCCGCACTGTCAGCAGGATCCACGGCCTGACTTCAGCTTTAGAAGGGCTCCCGGGTGTGTGTGGAGATAGAAGGTCAAAAGTGGAAGCCAGCAACCAGCTAGGAGGCCACTGCAGCCCCCTGGTGAACCATGGTGATGGCTTGGGTGGAGGAGGGGAAGAGGAGAGGTCTGAGTTGAGCTATATTTGGAAGGGTGTACCCCCAGGTGAGGGTCACACATCAAGGGCTAGTAGGAGCCTGGGGTGGGAAAGCTGGGTAGGGTGGAGGCTGAGAAGATGCGATTTTGAACGTCCCAGTTGGCTCCCAAGACCCAGATGGGGCCAGCTGCAGGCCCCACGTGACCACTAGTAGTCTCATTGGAGTTGCTTCCTCGCTTTAAATAAAGTCTAATGAGGCCATTGTTTTGTTGCAAAGTTTCAGCTTAAAAATAGTGCAAAGGCCAATTTTTAAAATCAATCTTTTAATGGGTCAGGACTTGGCCATTAGAAAAATGTTATTCTTGGGGTGAGGTGGGGGTTAGGCAAGGGCGAGAAAAAGAGAGCAAATGCTTATCTTCAGAGAGCCAGGGTCCCAAGTCCCTTCTCCCACTGGACCAGCTCAGAAAACATCTGCTGCCAGCAGAATCATAGAATTAGCCCCTCCCAGGTGTGCAGCCACCTCTCATCTTCCTTTCATCTCTGGGGCTCTCTGCTTGCATACCTCCAGAGATGGTGAGCTCACTTCCTACTGAGGCAGCTTGTTCAGTTGTTGGACAGTTCTGACTATGAGAATGTATTTGCTTTGGTTGAACTGGGATCTGTCTCCTGGAGTGCCCCTCCAACCCCAAAAACACACACCTTTGTCCCCGTTGGGATCATAGAACACTCTGTACTTTCTGCCTTATTCATTCATTCACTCATGCATTCATCCAGGAAATTTTTTTTAAAGCAAGTCACTTGTTTCTCTCTAAGCATCATTTTTTTTTTTTCGTTCGTAACATGAGAGTAATCAGATCGCCCTTAGGTTTGATGGGCACTAATGACACAGAGGGTAGGCAGGGCTTCGTTAGTGCTGGGTCTCGGGAACAGGCCACCAAAAGCGATGCCTTTTGAATATCAGCATGTGGCAAGCATCGTGTCAGAACTGGGGACACAAAGACCAATGAGACACAGTCCACAACTCCTCCAGCCCCAAAGGGCTCATAGCCCAGTGCGGGAGACAGTGCTGTGAGAGGGAGCTCTGGGAGCACCGGGGCACCCAGCACAGCCTGGACCGTGGTGGGTGATCCTGAAGGGCTTCAAGGAGGTAGCTTCTCAGCTGAGACCTGAAGGAGGAGCTTTCCAGGAGAAGAGCGAGTGTCGCAGGGAGAGGAGTGTGTGAGTGAGGAGCAGTCCTGGTCCAGACCCAAGCTTGTTTCCCTCCGCCCTCCTCCCTCATCCCTGCAGGAACCCCATCCCCATCACCCTCTATGGCTCTCACCAAAGGAAGGTGATACCCACACTCTTCCTAGGTTGTGTGTCTAATTCATTTCAGACTTAGAAGTTGCAAAAGTAGTATAAAGAGTCTGTATACCCTTCACCTGGATTTCTCAGGTGGTATTTCTTCACATTGACCTGCTTCGTCATTCTCTTTCTCTCTCACTCTCCACACACACACGCACACACACACAATTAATGTTTTTCCTCAGTTACTTAAAAATAAATTGTAGACATGATGTCCTTTATCCCTGAATACTTCAGCATGCATTTCCTACAAGTAAGGGCATTCTCTTACATAACCACAGTGCTAATTAATCAATAATCAGGAAATTATACTGATTATTATCTAATCCACATACCTTATTCAAATTTCACCTATGGTCCCACTAATGCCCTTTACAACAAAAGAAAAGGAATTTTTTTTTCTGGCCCAGGATTGTCTGTCGCATTCAGTTGTCATGTCACCTGAATCTGAACATTCTTCAATCTTTGCCTTTTATGACCTTGACATTTTTCAAGAGCGCAGGCCAGTTGTTTTGTAAAATGTTCCTCAATTTGCATTTCTGGATTGTTTTAAACAGTGTTTCTTGATGTGACAGGCAGCAAACTTTCCCCATGAGAAAGGGTTGGGCTACTTTTTAGAAGACAAGTTCTGGACCCCTGCCCCCCTCTTCACCCTCCCCCCTCCCGCCCCCCCTGCCCAGACTCTCTGTATCAGATTGGTGGTGGGCAGCCTGGGGCCAGTCTTCCCCTGGCGCCCTCTCTGATGCTCAGGTGCACTGCCATCTTCTGAAGAGGCAGTTAAGGTTCTTTTGTGCTCTGGGCCTCTGTGCTGGGCTACCTGGCATGGCCCTTGTACCTCTCCTCTTGAGCCCCCAGGACTCACTGGGTCAGTGTAGGCCCTTACATCCAGATTGTCCCACAAAAAGATGGGAACAACCCCTCAGGCTCCAGCAATGAAGGGGCAGAAGCCCCCAACATCCAAGCCACGGGATTTTCCCTGGCCTGCACTCTGCCTTGTTTTAGACCTTGGTCTGGTGCCCTGTGTATGTTTCTGCCCACAGAGGTGACGGTGGTGTCCAGCCCTGTGACTTATTGCTGTGTGGGCTTGGGGGAGCTGCTTTCCCTCTCTGAGCCTCAGGATATTCATCTATAAATGGAAATAAGAAGCCCTACCTTTGGGTAGATTGGTGGTGGGGGTAAACAGCAGTCCATGAGAAAGTGCTGGGCAGGTAGAAGGCGTCCGGGTGTCCTTTCCTTGTCCCTGCATGCCTGTGACTCGGAGAACCGCTGTGGGAGTGCAGTCGGCCTGCGCCTCCAGCCGCACTGTCTTCAGGATGCACGGCAGTGTTTGAATAAGTCCTACTCTCCCTGGAGGCCCCGTCAGGGACTGAGGGTGGTGGAAGTCCTGGCGCCTGGACATTTCTCTGCCGGGGACTCCTCTAATGACAGTCATTGCACTGGGGCTGTCCGTTGGTCTGGCCGACACTGTCCCAGCACAGCCTGCAGCCTGAGGCTCTTCCTACCCCAGCTCCTTCCTGCCCCCTCTCCTTGCACAGGTGCCCGGCATCAGCGTGGCCTGAGTTTCCACCTGCCTGTCCTGCCCTTTCTCTGCTGCGTCATTTAAAGGCATACGCCCGAGCAAATCTATCTCACTTTTAATTCTGTCTTGGTGTCTGCTTCTTTTCAGACCTGAACTGACCCAAACCTCAAAGAAAACTCCAAAAATCCCCTTAAAAACATTAGGTGAAACCTCTTGTGGAGCCTTGGTTTCTCCTTGGGTGGAGTTATTAGTTTCCCACCTGGTTGGGCTCCCACCTGTCCTCTTGAGCACATGTTAGTCCAGCGGTTCTCAACCTGTGGGTCGCGACCCCTTTGGGGGTAGAACGACCCTTTCACAGAGGTCGCCTAAGTCCATCCTGCATATCAGATATTTACATTACGATTCATAACAGTAGCAACATTACAGTTATGAAGTAGCAACGAGAATAATTTTATGGTTGGGTCACAACATGAGGAACTGCATTTAAAGGGCCAGAAGGTTGAGAACCACTGTGTGTAGACCAAGGAGACTTTCCTCCCGAAGCAAAGCACAGTTTTTAATTGCATCGTAATGAGATGATCTTGTCAGTAAACCGTCCTCCTCCACATCGGCAAGCTCCTGTGGGTGGGTTTGTGCTTTAGAAAAATATATGGTTTATTATGTGGTCTCCATTATAAAAAGCAATACCCGTGTCTGTGGCACAGCCAAGAGGGAGCCAGTGGGCACAGCAAGGGAAATGGAAAGGGACCAGAGGAGGTGAGGGTGGGCACTAGCCACCTCACGGGCTGCTGGGAGGGGTGATGAGAAAGCACTTGGGAGGTGGTTGGCACCTCCGTCTTATCTAGTGGGGCCTCCATAAATGCTCGTTATCATGATCCCTGCTGTTACCGCCACCACTGCCAACACCACTGGGCACTTCTCTACAGGGCCACACATCAGCTCGGTGAGGTCTGACCCAAGGGAGAGCCCAAGAGGATCACAGAAGGAATGGTTGTGAGGACGGAGAGGGGAGAGGCAAAATGAATACAAAAGGCCAGAAACCCATGAAAAAAAGACCAGCGTCAATGAAATTCGAAGAAATTTAAGCTGGATTGTCTTCGGCTGTGAAATTGGAAATTTTGAAAATAACAAGACCTGGTTTGTGAAAGGGTGTGGGGGGCTGATCACCCCTGATACTCTCGGGGGAACGAAAAGGGTCATCATTTACCTGGAAGCCCTCGGCGTGCGTGCCCTTAAGAACGCCCAGGCCTCAGAATGGACTCAGCAGCTGCACCGCTGCGAGGTCATCTGAAGAAACGAGATGTGCCCACAATTGGAGCTTCAAGAGCGCAAGCCATTGTCGTGTTCTTTTCCATTAACTTGACCCAGCGTTGTGGTCACCCCGTCTGGCAGTTTGCTTCTCAAAGCATTCTGCATGGCTTGGATTTTAAAGAGGAGAAATGCAAAGCCTGCAACCAGGTATTTCGTGAGCTGATGGAGATAAAGGCCCCACCTGAGGCCCTGGACGGGTCAGGGTCCCTGGAGAGACCAAGAGGGTGTCTGCGACTCTTTTTCACATGACACGGAGCCAGGAGGAAATCACATAATTACCCTCCATCAGGTTGAGCTGGGTTCCCAAAATGCCACATTGCTTTGTTGATGTCTGGAATGATATCAGCTCAGTGCTGTCACCCTGGTTACCTCATGCTAATCAGGAGCTCTAATTAGCAGCCACATCTGATTAATTAAAAAAAGAGGGCTTATTATTAAGTGACAGCTTGGTGGACAAAACTCTTCAAAACACAGGGCTCTGGGTGGGGGATGGACCCTGAATGATAAGGTCCTTCCATAAGGGAAGCTCTCAGGCACCATCGCCATAATAACTCGTGCAATTTTTTGCATGCTCATTTGGGGCCAGGCACCCTGCTTTGTGCTTTCCTTGTTTTATTTAACTAATTTCACTTTAGCCACAATTTTGTGAGGAAACTGAGACATGTTCAGAGATGCATGGAGAGTGAGCAGCAGAGCTGTCACTCATGTCCAGGGCTATCTGACCCCAAAGCCAGCGACCTCAATGGCTGTTATATTGTCATTCTCTGTCCATATTCATTCATTCATTCATTCATTCATTCATGTATTTATTGAGCTCCTACTGTGTGTCAGGCACTATTGTGGGCATTTAGGACAGAGCAGTGAACCAGAAAAAGACTCTATCCTTCCAGAGTTTCCTTTATATTGGAGGGAGGCATTAATAAACATACAAGTCCCGAAAATAAGAAAAATAAAGCAGGCCCTGGCTGGTAGCTCATTTTATTAGAGTGTCGTCCCGATATGCCAAGGTTGTGGGTTCAATCTCCAATCAGGGCACATATTTTTTGTAAAAAAAAATCAATAAAAATATTTTTAAAAGAAAAATAAAGCAGAGTTAGGGGACAGAGAGAGACAGGGGAGTGTGTTATTTTGGGTAGGTGGTCAGGAAGGCTCTGGGAGGAGATGCCATTTGAGCAGAGACCTGAATGAAGGGAAGGAAGCAGGCCTGAGGCCATCTCGAGGAGCCAGAGGCAGACCATGTCCCTGGCCCCCTAATACAGGCCAGCAAGTGCTTTCTGTTTTCACCCCAAATCAAACCCGAGCAAGTCTGGGAGTCTCGCGGTGTCATCTCTGCCTGGCAAGAGGCGCTCCTGGATCCAGGACCAGACAAAAATTGCTATCAAGGGTATTATCAGGACAATTAGAGAAATTGGATATGGACTGCAGATTAGATAATTTTATTGTAACAGTGTGAAATTTTCTGCATTTGATAAATGTCCTTTTTCTCACAGGAGATGTGCTCATGTTTTAAGAGAAGCAGGGTCCAAATTTCAGCAACTTACTCTCAAACAGATTAGCAAAATCATCATCATCATCATCATCATCATCTTATTATTATTATTATGTTTTTTGGGGGGAGGGGCATTGTATTGTCCTGTTCACTTGGTTAAGCTAAGACTGCATTGCCCAGAATCCCCTTCTCTGTGCAGTTCTGGATTAGAGTTGGCCAAAAGCAACATTAGCCTGATACTGGAAGGCAGAAGTAAAGAGGGAGCCATTACTCCCGGGAGGTCTTCAGGGTCAGATGAGTGAGACACCTGTGTGTTCCCAGAGGTGCGGGAGGGGTCCAGCTTGTCATGCTCTCCCCTGCCCATTGCCCTGCTGACCAGTGGCTCCAGGTCGTCCACCAGACATCCAGAGGTGGGAGCCACGCAGAGGCAACAGCCTCCCCTACACTTCCCAGGCCGACTCTTTTATTTGCAGATTGTAACAGTAATTATACTGTGATTTTTTTTTAGAACAGGCTCTGTATATAGTTTGAGTATGTTTATATTACATATATTTTTATACAGAGATATATTTACTTGGTGTTATGAGAACAAATCTTTATTACAAAAGAATAGCATCCTATATCCTATCCTATATAATAAAGAGCTAATATGCTAATTAACCAGATGGTGGAACGATCTACCAGAAGGACCAGTGGGTGGGGGGCGGGGCTTTGAAGGCCTACCCTTGCACGAAGTGCAGCCGGCCTCTAGTATATGATAATACAATATCTTTCCCCCCTAGAACAAATACTAAACAACAGTTCAAAAGACAAATGCAGGGCCCCTTATTCAAAAAGCAGGAAAAAAGTGCTGCTAAAGGTACTAAAATCAGGCCTTTCCTTCCTTCCATGGTCATTCTCCTGACGGGTCATGGTGCTTCTTAATTTGCTATTTTAATATTATCCCAAGTAAAGGAAAATTTGAAATCTAAATCTTTAGCATAAATTTTATTGTCCATCTTTACAGTATACAAATGCAAGAGCGTTGAGCTCATATGTGAATTTCACAACATGGATTTCGAAGCTTGGACAGGCACTGGCATTTTGTAGAAAAACCTTCACAAAGCTGAGTTGCTTTTATATCCCTTCTTTGACACGCACACTTTCTGCCAATACTCACCACCTTCAGCTGAACTGAGAAGGAAGAGAAAGTGTGAGTTAGCACATCTTTCCCTTTCCTCCTATGCCATCATTTCCGGTGTAAGTGGTTGGCTAATAAGGGAAGTACCTTGAGTAACAAAGAACATGAGGAGGGCTCCTTGGGTGATGGGTGTTTCTTAACACCATTGCCTTCTTTCTGCTTCGGAACCACGTTCCAGGTCAAATAGAGTGGCCTCGCGGGGTTCTCAGAGCCCCTGCTTACTCAGTTGCAGACATAACACACTTACCTTGTGGGGGCTTTGACTCTCGCTCAACTGCACGCATTGTGGATCCACTGGAATTCTGTGCTCACAGGGCATTAGAGTTCTATCTGCAAAAGGGGCAGCAAGGCACTGTGGGGACACATTGCTCAGACTTCTTCTGCTCAAGTTGCTTAGTGACTTAGCTCTGATCTCCCAACTCTCTCTTTCAGACCCTTACTTCCTAACTTCCACCTCAGTTGTAGAAGGTCTTGTTCCTGTAATAAATCCCTTATTCCATAACATTCATGGTGGTTCTGCTCCCCAGACTGAACTTGGACTGACAGAATTATCATCACTATGTCAACTGGTGAACCATTTGTACTTCTCTGTAGAATTCAGATTTTTAAAAGTAAGATTTAAAAAGATTTAGCCGGTTTGGCTCAGTGGAGAGAGCATCAGCTTGGTGACTGAAGGGTCCCAGGTTTGATTCTGGTCAAGGGCACATGCCCAGGTTGTGGGCCTGATCCCCAGTAGGAGGCATGCAGGAGGCAGCTGATCAATGATTCTCTCTCATCACTGATGTTTCTATCTCTCTCTCCCTCTCCCTTCCTCTCTGAAATCAATAAAGATATATAATAATATAATAATAATTTATAAAAAATAGTATTTTAAGGAATGAATCAATGAGTGAATGCATGAATGTCCTTGTTAACTAAACATGTTCCTATTATCCTGGGTTTAGACATTTATTTAGTAGACCACATTAAAATTTTCTAGAACAGTAAGAAAATCTCCCTTTTGTAGCACAGTCATGTTTTAGCTATACATTCCAAGACTTTTTGGAAGTACAGCTCTATATCACTGAATTGTGAGCCCAAACCCCCCCCCTCCCC
>NW_006286675.1:3748877-3782638 GCF_000327345.1 Myotis davidii | reverse complement strand
GGAAAAATAATATTGTGTGTAAGTTTGGTCTGATTAAAGAGGCAATTGTGCCCCCACCCCCAAGCATGGAAGGTTTGACATTGTAGATCATAGAACCTTTATTATTTTTCCTCTAAATTCTTAGGAATGTACATAATGTCCGTGCTCCAGTTATGACACCATTTATAGACATTTAAAATGCATCTTCATTTATAAATATTTTACATTTGGTCCATAGAACAGATAATTTTACTAAATAACGCTGTAATTATTTTTAAACAGGCTCTGTATATAGTTTGAATATGTTTATATTACATATATTTTTTATATAGAGATAGATTTACTTGGTGTTCTGAGAATAAATCCTTATTGCAAAAAAAAAAGCATATATGATAATACAATATCTTTCCCCCCCCAGGGCAAATACTAAAAAAATGTTACACATATTCACAGTTCTCACAGTAATTGTACGACACGTAATATTGTGCTATATAAGTAGGTTTGGATGGAAATCAGTTAGGGGATTTCTTGCCAAACATCTCACTTAGATTTGCTTACAAACATGAAATACGCTGCATTTGTCTTAAAAAGACTTGGTCTTAGTTTCACACTGAAGAACAAAGAGAAAGTTTGAAGTCTTCCTGCCCTTATTCTAAAAGGATGGGGGTGGGACCATGATACACAGTGAAGGGTTCCTTTCAGCCTAAACCCTATAATTGAACAATACATATGCAGGTTGATCGTGGAGTCACCAGCGGGCATTTGGGATGCCCTTAGCAATGAGACTATTTTACAGATGATCTCAGGAACAGGTTATAGATTTCCTACACGATATCCAACAAGACCCTAACTACCACGCGCGAGGATGAGTGTATGTGTACAAATGCTTTGTGTTTTCTCTACAATAATGTGCTTAATATTCTGAGGGTAATACCTTATTGCAAGAACTGATATGCTGGTCACTGGTCACTTTCAGATGAGAATGACAAGAGATTAAAAAACCCACAGTCACAGTTATTTACCATAGTGATTAAGGATTAGCTGTAAAACACAGTTTGTGAGCTAACTAGCTAAGGAGCTACAGGGCACAACAGACGAGGTGCTACTTGGGAACCCATCTTCCTGCCAGGTGAGGAACACTGAGTCACTGGGGTCTGCAAGGAACTGTCTTCACCCGATGTGCCGACATGCCACCGCCACCACGGAGCCCATTCCGGAAAGGAACAAAACCGACTTCCCGGGGAAGCAGCTTTCGTCTTGGAAGCACTTTGGAGGTGGGGGTGGGGGCCTGGGTGAACACTAGCGCCTCAGTTTGTGGCTGGGTAGATTTTGGTGGCAGTGAGGGGACTCCCACTGAGGGGTTTCAGAGACGGTGAGAGGGCCGCAGCTTTGAACGGGGTGGTAGTGCGGGAGGAGATCGTTTTAAAACGGTCACTGGATCCATTTGGACGCCGGGGTAGGATCACTTGACCTTGATTTCCTCCACAGCTGTTCTGTGCTAACTCTGGGCATCCTAAGAGAAACTGGGGCTTCGATGAGGGAACGTCCCCAGCAGGATCAGAGGACCCCCAGAATGCTGATTAGAAATGTAATTGTGCTTGTGGCAGTTTCCAATGGGCAGGGCCGGGTGCAGTCAGAATGGCCTGGCGAGGAGGGGCAGGAAGGCCTCGCCACAGAGATGCTCTCAGCCGGTGGCAGGGAGGCAGGACCCTGTACAGACTGCGTGAGAAGCAGGCCGGGGGGGATGCTGACTGAGGTCCTTGGGCTTGTTTTAAAGTCAGCTGCCTCGGGAAGGAGAAAACCAAAAAACGGAGAGAGCTCTGCTGGCTCCCTGCTACTTAAGAGTGAGCTCTCCCTAGAAACCTGTTATACAAAATGCCCTTTTCATGTGTACAGAGCAGCCTTCCAGTGGAAACGCACTCCTGCAAAGTCCAAGGTAACAGTCACGGGTTTCGGCAGTTAAGAGAACAGTCAGGGAAACGACTAAAAGCCAGGAGGGTGCAGCCTCCCCGAGTCACACTCGTTGGCGGATAAAAGTGACCTACGCGGCAGTCACACATGCCCACTGCTGGACGCTGATGGGGCCCGGATTAAAAAGGTCACCGGCCCGCAGGTGCCGGAGCCGAGGAGTATTTTTGCGCAAGTCAGGACCCAGCAGGGGTGAGACTGTCCCCACCTCCCCTCTCCGCGTGGTGATGGTGTCTGGACGCGCCACTCGAGGTAGGTTGAGATAGGTGGTATCCTCAGACATCAAGTGGTGGTCCTGCTCAGCCAGGTCGGGGGAGAGAGTGTCGGGTCAGCGAGCCACCTCGCACCCCTAGATGTAGGCCTCTTTGCTGGCTGAGCCGCTGGCCTGGGGCTGCTCCGGACCGTTCTCCGGGCGGACGATGTCTTCGCTGGGCTGGATCATGACCTGAATGCGCTGGGGGCACCGGGGAGAATTCAGGCTCAGATGGCAGGAGACGGGCCTCTCTGTTCCCCCACCTTCCTTTCAAGTCTATTCTGTCTGCTCTGTCTTCAAACTGTGCCCAGACTCTGCCGTGTCTCCACACCCTCCACGCACACCTCCTCTCACTTGGGTTAGAGCAATAGCCCCCCACTGGCCCTCCACGTCCATCCTTAACCATCATCCCCTTTGTTCTATTCTCAGCACAGCGGCTGGGGGGCAGTCGTGTTAGAGATCGCATCCCTCCTCGGGATGCAACAATGGCTCCCATTTCACCCAAGTCCTAGTAAGGCCCCATATGATCTGGCCCCTGTCATCTCAGACCGCCATGTCCTTCCTCATCCCCTCACTTACTTCATTCCAGCCGCCCTGGCCTCCTCACCGCTCCTCACACACACCACGCATGCACCCGCCTTGGGGCCTTTGCACGTGTTGCATCCGGTCTGGCACATTCTTCCTTTCAGATAGTGACACCCTCGATGTCTACCTCCTTAGGTCTTGGCTCAGTGTCATCCCCTCAGTGAGGCCTTGCCCAGCACTCCCTAAACTCCTTCCTACTTTGTGTTTCTCCAAAGTCCTCCTCCCCATCTAACATGTTTTTATTTTGTTATTTGTTGATATTCCTCTCCTAGAATATGAGCTCCAAAAGAGTGGGATTTTCGCCTGCTTTGTTCAATGCTGTGTCCCCAGTCCTGACCATAGTGTCTGGCATATAGTAGATGCTCGATACATATTCGCTGGATGTTTGGCTCTCCCACCACCTTCTCCACGCATATCCCGCAGTCCTGCCTTATCAGCTAACACGGCGTCTTCAGACGCGCCTGGCTACCCTTTCCCACCACGGTGCCTTCGCACAGGCTGTGCTCTCCTCCACAAACGCAGACCTGGCTTCCTCTCGAGGCTCAGCAGAGAACAATGGGAAATGAAAACACTGAACCTGGAATTGGATAAAAGGGCAGCAGGCCCCAGCTCTGCAAGGAATGGGTAAGTGGTTTCCTCACGTGGCCTCAGTTTCTCCATCTGTGATTCAAGGAGGCTGCCCAGCAACTCCAGGGACTGCACACAACCCTCCAGTCCCCTTCCCTGAGCTGCAGACCCGAGCCCCTCCTTCTAGCAAGGACATCTTGGTGGGAAAAAAGGTTGAGAGCCACTGATTCGGATCTTCCCAGCTGTGGCCGCCATACTCTGATTCTCCACCCGTCCTCAGTGAATAACCTCAGCCTGCACTCACTCCATTCCTGTCTCTAGCACCTGGCTCCCTCCAGCACTGCCGTGTCTCACTCAAGAACTTGATACAACTTACCGGAGAGCCGGCATGGACCTAGCACACGCTAGTGAGCCCCTGCTAGGGAAGGACACCTTACAGGCTCTGCCTTCCCTTGAGGGTAAGGCCACGTTTTCTCTGTATCACAAATGAGGTCTCGAGGAAGCCCTCAACACGTCTGATTCCACCCGTCATCTGCTTCGAACCCTCGATGGCTCCCCATTACCCTTAGGATAAAGCCCAAAGTTCTTGTTGTGATCTTCAAAGCCCTCCATGATCTGGCCAGACCATAAATTCCCATCCTCATCTCTGATACCCCCCTGCACCCCTCCTCACTCTACCCTCCAGCCACAGTGATAAGTGTATACCTGTGGGCCTTGCACATGCTCCCCCCACTCCCCGCCTCCCACCTCGTCCTCTAGGAACATTCTTCTGCTTCTACTTTTAACTCTGGTTCATACTTAGCTTTCCCCTCTCTCAAGAAGCCTTCCCCAACCCTCCCCAACCCAGCAGGGCTTACCCATCTCCCTGGTTTACCCCAATCATGGCTCCTCTAACACTCCATTGCCACTGGCTATTGATTTGTTTGTTAGACCGTGAGCTCCACAAGGGGAGGGGCTGTGCCCAGCACAGTGGGGGAAGGGGACCAAGGATGCAAAGAGTGAAGAGGCTTACCTGCTTCAGGGAGCCCTTTAAGGTGAGGAACATGTAGACCATGTACCCAGGGATGAGGACCATGGAAGACAGAGCCATGAGCCAGCCCACGCCCTGGCCCCACTTGGGGAAAACATAGTTTCCCATGGTGAGAGGAGTCATCTGCACAGCACTGAAAAGGAACACACCCTGGGAGGGCGGGGGAGAGGGAGGGGGGCAGTAGGTCACACATATTGGTCAGCCAAGGTCCCTCCTCAGATCCTGCAGCTGACAGGTCCACTCCCCCCACCACTACCTTGAGGCTGACCCTCACAGAGGCTCAACATCTTGGGAATCTGCACTCAAAGCCACTTCCAGTACATGAGGAGCCTTTGTGCAAGACAGAGGACGGTGTCCCCTCTGGGAGCACCAATGGCCAAAGGAGCCATTTCCATGACAACCAATAGAAAAGGGCACCCCTCCTGGGAGAACCAGTAGAAAAAGGCACACCCTCTGGAAGGACCAATAGGAAAAGGTGACTCCTCTGAGAGGACCGACAGAAAAAACATCCTTTTCTCCAAGTTAACCAGCTTGGCAAGCAGAACAGTTGGGTGTCAGTCGCCATTCGCCATTGGCTGGGTGCCCTTGTTCAAGACACAACTTGTGTAGTGGCCCCAGCCGCCCCCCGACCAAGCACTTGGGGCATCCCCCTCCAGGGCCTGCTCATGCCTCAGTTTCCCCTTGCAGAAGGGAATGGGAGGTGCTGAGAATGAGAAGTCTCCCTGTATGAACAGTTTGGGCTTCAGAATCAGGCCGACGCGGTTTGAGTGCAGCACCGACACGATGGGTGATGCTGGCTGGGGGAGCGCTGGGTCTTCAGCAAAGAGGGGGCACTAGTGTCTATTTGTCTGAGGTTCGTAAGCGTGATGCAATATGTCTGGCATCATGCAGGGAACAAAACAGATGCTCAACAAATGGCAGGGAGTGGTCATATTAGGCAACAGGGGTTGGGGCCTCTTCCATCCACCTCTGCCTCCACAAGTTCCTCTCTGGACCCGGGGCCTAGTTGTGCTCATCCTAGCAGGGCTGGTCAGGTGCTGTCCTTACCGCCACGATGATTGGGGTGAAGAAGGACCAGCAGAGTTTCCACCAGAGGCAGGGCCTGAAGCCAACCATCTCTTGGATGTTGTCATAGAATCGGTTGACACCTGTGACATTTGGAGCAAAAGCAGGACAGATGGGTGAGTTGTGGGCATTACAGGCTAAATCCGACCTGTCCCTTTCTCACAGTATGACCATATACAAGTCACCCAACCTTTCAGGGCCTCAGTTCCCTCGTCTGTAACATGGGGCTAATGCTCTGAGGGGTGCTCATTATCTAGTAATTATTTAATAACCAAATCCCCACAGCAAGTAGATAGTGCGGGAAAGCAAATCACCTTAACGTGAGAATATCTACCAAAAACCAGATACGCTTACAAAACGTGTCCCCATCACTCTAATGTCTCCCAGGCACCATCTGTCCCAGCCATTCCTGCAAAGCCTTTCTGGGCCAGGATGGTTTTCCCCGTTGATCTGATGCTATCAGCAACTGGTAAGAGATTGCAAAGAAGAACTGCGAATCCGGCAAAGACCCACAGATGTCATGAAGTAATGCTGGGCACTGCTCCAATTATAAGCAAAGTCACTGACAAGGAGGATCTGATAGCACTAGGCCAGTTAGAGTTGAGGAAAGGAGAATGATGAGGAGGTGAGGTGGCAAGAAAGATACAATGATTATCAAGTACTAAGAGGGACCCCGGAGAACATTTCTCTCAAACACATCATCTTGCTGTGATTATCGAAGAGTAGGGAAGGATATGCTTGGACTACCATGCAGTTGGTCTGGAAACTTAGGCCACAAACCAACAAATAAAGTCACTATTTCCTTCATTCTGTGTTCTAAGATAGCGCATACTTTTAACTGTAGAAATTTTTTGTAGTCTTGATTTCCCTTTTCTAGATAAAATCTCAAACAAACCATGTCATCCCAAAATTTATGAAGAAATTGTGGTTCTGTTTAAATGAGTTTATTCAACTGTTCTTCTCATGCTATCTTCTAAACATGGGACCTCCTGTGGTAACACCATCGAGTTGTTGTGAGAACAAAATATATGAACGTATGGAAAGGGCCTGGTGTTCAAGTTGTATTGGTTGAATGATAACTGGAGAAAGGAATGATGAATGAATGAATGAATGAATGACAGGGGGAAGAGGGCTGATGCTCACCGTAAAACCAGGAGATGGAGACACACTCAAAGAACACGAGGAACAGCAGGCTCATGCCACTGGCAGAGTAGTAATCAAAAAGCTTGAAGACATAAATGCCCCCCTGCAGGAGCGAAAACGGAGAGAGTGAGGCCACTTCCTCCAGGGACCTGTGCATTCAGTTCACAATCATCAACCTGGGCTTTTCAGTCTGATGAGGCCGGGGTTAGGCTAAACTGCAGCAAGGAGGGTGTGGGCGTTGATTCTCTGGGATTGGGCAGAAAACATGCAAATGTGGGGAGCATGGAGGGAAGTGCCCCATTTCCCGTAAGGCTGGAGGGCAGAAGAGGAGCCATCTGTCCACAATGTTGAGTCAGTCAAGTCCCTCCCCTGCTCAAAACCTTCCATGGCTTAAATAAGACAATAACATAGTTCATAAATCAGTAGAAAGATAGAAAATAAAATAACAACATAAAATCCAATGCCTTGGCCTTCAAGGTCCTGCATGATCTCTGGTTCTGCATCCCCTACTTAGCCCCTCACTCCCTCTTCCCCCACCACACCGCTCCTCACGTTCACCAAGCCCATTCCCACCTCAGGGCCTTTGCACCTGCTGTGACTTCTTCCCCTAGCTAGGTCTCCCCTGGCTGGATCTTCCTCCCATTGGAGTCTCAGTTCAACTACCACTTCCTTAGAGGGACTGCCCCTGACTACTCTGTTGAGGTAGCATCTTTCCCGTCCCTGCTGGTCATTCTCTGTCCCACTATCCTCTTTTCTTCATGGCATTTAATCATCTAATGTGTATGTCAGTCTTATCCAAGAGAGCAGATACTGTCTGTCATGTTCACTCCTGAATCTCCAGTGTCACACCAGGCCCGTAGTAGGCGTTCATCAATTGTGAGAGAATGAACAAACACTAATTCTAAGTCTGAACTGTATTTGAACCCAGGGGTGGTTTTGTGGAACATAAATCAGACCCACAGGGCTGAGCTCATGGCTTTAGGGTCATTTATATTTATTGTACAATTCATCAGTTATATATTTGTCTTCTGCGTAGACTGAGAGGGGGCTTGAACGCAGAGAGCCTTGCTCATTAATATCCAAAGGGGAAAAAAAAAAGTAGGAATGAAAGGGAAGGGAGGTGTCAACCTCAAAGACCCAACTAACTCCACCTTGACTCTCCAGTTAAATTTCGTTAAATCCTCACCCGAGGAAGTTTGTACTGAATGCACATCAGAACTGGGATCAAACCCACAACCTAGGTATGTGCCCTGACTGGGAATCAAGCCTGCAACCTTTTGGTGTCTGGGACAACACTCCAACCAACTGAGCCACCCAGCCAGGACTCTAGTTAATTTTTACGAGTCTTTTAAAACTCAGCCCCTGCATCCCCTTTTCCAGAAAGAATACCTGGTGCCCTAGGCCGGGTTAGGAGCTATATTCTCTAGCTCCACCCATCATTTCTGCGTCTCCCATCAACCCAGGGGCCGCTATATTCTCTAGCTCCACCCATCATTTCTGCATCATTGTCTGTGTCTCCCATCAACCCAGGGGACCCTTAAGGGAAGGGACCCCATCTTACTTGCAGTGTGTGCTGGGCTTGGCATGGAGATGGTATTCCACGAACGGGGCTTGGGAGGTAAAATGGGCTAAGACAAGGCTGGGGTGCAGAGGGCCTGGGAGTGGCCCTGGCACACAGTGGGTGCCAGGTGCTTACTGCCCTTACCTGAGTGATGTTGGAGAGGCCGATCAGGTAGGAGACGACACAGACGGCAGCAATGAAGAGCTCCCTGCGGTTGCGGAGGAGTTTGGGGTACTCGTCCACCAGGGCGGTGATGAAGCCCTCCACAGTGCAGAACTTCAGGGGGAACAGGGGTCAGCCACCGCGGAGGCCCCCACCCCAACCACCCACAGCCTGATTGGCGGGAGACCGGAGAGCCCAGCAGCATGGAGACAGCAGGGCCCGCGGAGCCCCGGGATCCAGGCCTGATCTGCCTCTGCCTCCCTTTGTGAACTTGGGAGGGTCCCTCACTCTGAGCATCAGCTTCCCCATCTCAAAAGTGGACAAGGTGGCTGAGCTGTTCCCTGAAGTTTCATGTGGTGGACATTCTAGGGCACAGATACTCCAGGCCATCTTCTCAGGCCTAGGGCAGTGGCCTCCTCTTTCTGCTTCCTCCCAGGTGGGCAAGGCTGGGCGAGGGGCTCCTCAAGGTGCCAGGGAGAAGGTCCTCACCTGGCTGTCAATGCCCAGCATCAGCAGCATTGAGAAGAAGAGAATGGACCAGAGGGGAGAGATGGGCAGCTGGGTCACCGCCTCTGGGTACGCCAGGAACGCCAGCCCGGGGCCTGTGGGGGAGGGGATAAAAAATATAAATAAAACATACAAGCACCTACAACGTATTCAGTACACACCCACTTTCTAAGGTTCATTTCATCTCCCAAGAAACCTTTTGAGTGAGGGCTGTCAGCCCCCTTTTCTACTTGAGGAAAAAGTGTGTGCTTGGTGGGGCGGCCGTAGGGTTGGGTCCAGTCAAGGGGGCCAGTGGGATGAGATGAGGAACTGCGCTGGCCTGGCCAGCAATGGGGACAGTGCAGGGGCAGAGAGGTGACCAGATGGAGAAACAGGAAGTAGAATGAGCAGGTCGTGGCACTGGTTGGTTTGCCTGTGGAGGTGACGGAAGGGTACAGAGTGATGCGGGGGCTCTGTCCTGGGCACTGGCTGGCAGAACCCTTTGCTGTAATGGGGAGCACAGGGGAGCAGAAGGCTTGAGGAGGTCAGTGTGGGAAGGCTGTGTTTGAGTGTCTGGGTGGGGTGATATTCAAGCGATCGGGAAAACCTTGGCAGGAAAAGAAAGCAGACTACAGCCTCCCTGGGGTCTGGCTCTGGAAAGTGGGGTGGCTGTGGGTTTCAGAGAAA
The DNA here is from genome assembly GCF_000327345.1 of Myotis davidii. Taxonomy (NCBI): domain Eukaryota; kingdom Metazoa; phylum Chordata; class Mammalia; order Chiroptera; family Vespertilionidae; genus Myotis; species Myotis davidii. The sequence goes on along the minus strand of NW_006286675.1, from coordinate 3,773,152 downwards.
TGAGCTGGTGGGCTGCCCAAGTGGGGGAGATCAGGGCCTCAGAGGAGAACGTTCCTTTCAGCATAACCCATGATGCTTCCTTCCTGAGCCTCTGGGCCTCTGCTGTGCACACAGTGGGTCCTCATGTTTGCTGCTTTCCTGGCTGAGCAGGGAAGGGAGGGTGCCTAGGTTTTTCCCTGGACCCTGTGCCTATCTGTGCGGAGAGAAGAAGGGGCACAGCCTACTTGATGAGGATATTTTTGGAACTGGGACAAATGCACGGACTTGGGTGCTTTGTGTCATGGTGGTGAGCATGTCTGAGTTGGACCAATGTTTATATCCTTGGGGCAAGAGCGAGTCTTCTCCCCCCAGATGCCGAGGATTGGGCTAGATGTGCCAGTATGGCCAGGCTCTGCAATCAGCCAGGTCTGGGCTCAACTCTAAAGTCCCACCACCTTCCCAGCTCCCCCGTGTCAGAAAGATCCAGGGATACAGTCCACATCAATGCTCAGTGCGCTGCCTGGCACACAGTGGTCTCTATGCCAGCGAGCGAAGGTGGTGATCTGATGACCGCAAACGCCAGCCCCTCCCTCTCCAGAGCCCCGGTCCTGTGCGGTGCTGACCTGAGGCCGCCACATCAGCAATGGACCTCTTGGTGACATGGGCCATGAAGCCCACGATGGAGAAGATGACAAATCCTGCGAACATGCTGGTGCAGGAATTGATGCAGCAGACAATAATCGAGTCCCTGCGAGGGAAGGCACGGTCAGGGAGGGTGAGCTAGTAGGCTGTGGCTAGCAAAGGGCAAGGGGGAGAGGGTGCCTGTCAGGGGGGCTAAAGGGCCCACCCCGCCCCCCCCCAACCTCCGGGGAAGGAGTGGAACCAGAAGTAGTGGCCAGAGGGACTGGCTCTGAGAAAGGCGGAGCTGACAGAGGAGAAAGGCCTGGGGTGCAGCCGCGGAGGGCTGTGGCCGCGGAGGAAGGTGCTCCTGTGCATGGGCACCTGTAGACGTTGTTGTGGAAACTGTTGTAGCTCCCAAGAGCGATCAAGGATCCTAGGCCCAGCCCGTAGGAGAAGAAAATCTGAGTGGCAGCATCCAGCCACACCTATAGGCAGAAAGAGAAAAAATAGTCAACATTTATAATCATAAAGCCGCCGTGCTGCAGGGCCACTTACATGTGCTGACCAGCTCTACCTGGCAACAATCCCAGTTTACACAGGAGGGTCAGAGAGCGGCAACAACTTATCCTAACGCTGGTCACCTGTGGCTCAGGACTCAGGTGTGCACTTAACCGAACTGGCGCCGGGGGCCAGGAGGACCGCTCACCTCAGAGTCCGACAGCTTGTGGAAGTTGGGTGTGATGTAGAAGAGGATGCCCTCCCCGGCCCCCGGCAGGGTCACTCCGCGGAAGAACAGGATGATCAGCATGATGTAGGGATATGTGGCTGAGAAGTAGACCACCTGGGAGGAAAGTGGGTGATATGGTCACCCCCCGCCCCCGCCATACACACACACACACACACACACCCCAGCGCACCTATGCCTCCTCTTCCCCACTTCACCTACATCTGTACCTGCTGTGGCTCTGGACTTGGCTCTAGTTCTCTTCCTCCAGGAAGCCTTCCTGGATTCCTAACATGCTCTGCTTGGCCACTTTTCTGCAGCTCCTCCTTGGAGTCTGAACCAACCAGCTCAGTGCCCAAATTTTCCCTTCCCCTCTCCCTCCCCTACTTTTTGATTTCTGTTTAAATTAAAGTATGTGGTGACAGGAAAACCTTAAAAATCACATATGAACACACAGTTCCTTTCAACAGCCTCTAGAAGGTAAGTTACACGGAGGACAAGGCTTGTCTTGTTCAGGTCTCTGTTTTCCCAGTGCCTAGAACAGTCCATGGTATATAGTGGACACTCGATTAATGCCAGACAAATGCACCAATGCATGGGTGTTAATGCTTTACTGTTCCTCTTTGGAGACTTTCCTTTGCGTATATGATCACATTTTCTTACAAAATGATGTACTTGCCTTTTCATGGAACATGCTTAAAATAAAAGAAAAAACACAGTACATACATCTTTGTTTCTTGTTTTATTTACTAAAAATTGTTTTACTGTCTCAGAACAATGTATTTTTTTAATTATACAAAATAGTCCCTCAGGAGGTTCCACCAGCCATTGAGGTCACTTCCACGTTTATGTCAATCCTAAGTCTACTACATTGGGTACTCCTGAATAGAAAACTTTATCTACAAAATTAAGCAAATTATACTAAAAATTATTGCAACTTGTGCTGAAAAATTATATTAGTCTTTGGAAAATTTTCTAGAAGTAGAATTACTGAGAAAAAAGGAATAAGTTTCTCCAAGGCTTGTAACCCATGTTGCCTAATTACCTTCCAGAAATTGAATTTTACCCAACATTACAGAGAGCACCTTTCCTGGGTATAATCATCTTAAACATTACTTCTTGCCAAATTAATCATCAAAAAACGGAGATTACATTTCTTTGCTCAGTGGTGTGAGAGAGCAATTTTCAAGTTCAGTGACCTTTATATCTTAGCGTCATGCTCAGTATAAATTGTTCTGTGGGTTAGTTTCATCTCCCTGAGTTGACTCTGAGAGTCTTCAGGGTTAGGAAAGGTGGCCACAACCCCATCAAGATCACTGTACTTGATGCCCTGACCTGTTTGGCTCAGTGGCTACAGCATCGACCTGTGGACTGAAGGGTCCCAAGTTTGATTCCGGTCAAGGGCATGTACCTTGGTTGCGGGCCCATCCTAAGGGGTGAGCAGGAGGCAGCTAATCGATGTTTCTCTCTCATCGATGTTTCTAACTCTCTATCTCTCTTCCTCTCCCTTCCTCTCTGTAAAAAATCAATAAAATATATTTTTTAAAAAAAGATCACTGTACTTGGAATTAGGAAAAGGGGAGTCAGAACTGCCTGTGTCACCTACAAGCTATGTGACAGTGGGTCCATTTCTTATCCTCCCTAAGCCTGTTTTCTTGTCTGGAAAATGGGTACCATCAACCTTGCTAGTCAGAAAGTTTGGTTGCATGAGGACATACAACATGCTTAATATTTGCTGCTAGGTCTTGCAGTTCAATGTGCCTTCCATGTTCAGGATGGAGCTAGGTACACAGTAAGTGCTCAGTGAATGTTTACTGATGGAGTGGTTGGCTCACTCAAGAGATGCAGTGAGGGGGTCCCTATCTCTGTCCCCAAGAAGTAGTCAGTCTTCTAATGTAGCGGGAACTCTAGATACCACCCCAAAATGATAAAAATTGATGTCAGGTATTGAATGCCTACCGTGTGCTAGGCATATGCTACACACTGAGTGTAGATTACCCCCCTCAAGTCTTTGTAACAACCCTGTGAGGTGCCATTATTGTGACACTTCACAGATGAGGAGACTAAGGCTCAGAGAAGTGAACTGACTTGCCCAAGAGCACACAGCTAGGCACCGGGGGTCTGAGCCGCTACGTTCTTCTGCTTCTAAAAGCTGGGCCTGGAGACAACTGTGGCCTCCTCCTCCCGGGCAGCCTAGGGACAGAGCAGAGCTGCTTTGACACCAGCCTTGAATTTGAGTCCAAAAGTCCCACCAGACTAAATGGGGCAGTTTTTTCATCAGCTGTGCCCATTCCCAAGTGTAGAATTCATTGAGGTTCTGTTTTGCTCATTCAGCTTCTTAGGCAGCCTGAACCTCCCTGTCTCCAGCCTTAGTCAGTTCAAATCCTTTCTCTCCCTCACTTACTTTAATGACCTCAGACAGCACACTTGCTGAGTCCTTCAGGCCAAGACCAGTGAGACCTGGTCATCTTCTGTCCCCGGACTCATGGGGTGGGACTTAAAAGGGGTAAGAAGTAGGTTTGAGGCCAGTCTTCTTCCCCCCAGTTTGATTGGGAAGCGCCCCACCCATGTCCCCAGGTTGCGCAACCCAACTTGGCCTGGCTCTGCCCTTGCCAATAATAAAAACAAAAACAATAACTCCCCTTGCCAGCTGCAGAGCGCCTTACAAAATCATGTGCTCATTTGATCTGCATAACAAACCAACAGATAAGCATAGTATTAGCCCCATTTTTAGAGGCAGAAACTAAGTTTCAGAGGTGAAGTGACTTGCCCAAGGGCATAGGGCCAAGTCAATGGCCAAGTTGGGATCTGAACTCAGGTCTATTTGAATACAAGGCCCGAGTATTCAATTATTAATCAATCCATCTCCCTTGCTCTTCAAAGCTGGGATGTGGCTTAGTAGTCACCCCTAGACCATTGTTTAATGGTCCATGAGTAACATTTACCCTCTGTTTTGCAGTGGCTCTGCCAGGCCCAGGCTAATCTCAAAAGACTTAATGTGAGCCTGGCACCGAGTTAAGTGCCTGATTTGCATTATTTCCTTTAATCCTTACACCTCCCCAAAGGTAGGTAATGTTATTCCCATTTTATAGGAAAGAAAACTGAGGCAAGCGTGACGAAGGGACCTGCTTAAATTAAAGATGGAAAGGGTTCCTGGGAGGCACAGACTGCTTGCCCAGGTGGGAGATCCCCGCATCCCTCGCTAGTTCCCACTGTGCATGTCTCTTACCTTTCCAGTCCAGCCAACACCCTTCCAGATACAGAAATACACAAGGATCCAGGCGATGGCCAGGGTGATGGCCAGAGGCCAGCGGATCTGACCAGGCTTATCCAGCCCATCCGTCATCTGATGCATGTTACGCCTGATGGAACAGGAGGGAAGTGACAGTCACGGGGGCTGGATGGACCCGGGAGCTGGGCCAGTGTGTGGACACAGGTAATATCTTGCACCGTGACTGCTGACATCTGCGGTCACTGAGATCTAAGAGCTGGGTGGGGACCGTGGGGCCCATTATCCTAATCGGTAGAAAGTGCTGACCTGCCAGTGCCTTAATTCAGCCTCCGCTGTTGCTCACCTAGATGGCTGCAGGTCTCCTCCCAGGATCCCCACCTTCACTTTCTCTCTGTCCCCACTCCAGTCCCCAGAGATCCTTCTAATAGCAAGTCTGGTCATGTCACTCCTCCGCTTAAAGTTCTGTAATGAATGGCTTCTTATTGTTCTCAGAATGAAGCCCAACTCTCCAGGTGGCTCTTGCAAGCCGTGATGAGCTGGCCCTGGTCTTGGCTCTCACCACAGCCCCCCAAGCTCTCCTACGACTGGACTACTTGTCATCCCCTCACTCCAGCTTGCTTGCTCTCACCTGCCTCCAAGCCTTCATGCATACTCTTCCCACACCTGTTTCCCCGACACTGCTCTTCATCCTTAGATGCCATTCCTCACTGAGGCTGGTCCAGGCGCCTCCTTGGGGCCCCACAGCCTTCCATGTCCCTCCTTTTAGTGCTGGTCACTTGGTGTTGCCACTGCCTGTTTACCTACCCACATCTCTAACCAGACTGGCAGATAGTAGGTGCTCAAGAAATGTTTATTGAATACAAGGTTGAATGAAAAGCCTGGACATGTGGGAGACAACTGCATGTGGGAGATGCCTGAAAGCAGAACAGCCACAGTAGAATCTGGTATTTGTTCGTAAGGAGACAGCCTAGCCAAGGGCGTTTCAGCACAAAGAGAGTGACTTCACGTGCTCTGACGCCTCCTGAGAACGGCTCCTCTTGGCGGCTTATCCAAGGTGCAGTGCGAACTTCCAGGTAGACCCTAGCAAGCTGCCCAGCGCAGATGCTGCCTTCATGCCAAAGAGATTTGGGTCTCAGGACCTCGTTTTGGAAGTTAATGCTCCTAATCTGCACCTTCTATGATGAAACAATCAGCATGGCCTTCACTATGGACAGTGTGGGGGGGTGTGCGTGTGTGTGCGTGTGCGTGTGTGTGTGTGTGTGTGTGTGTGTCTTTATTCTAAGTGACTCAGGACTGGTTTTCAGAATGAATCGGGACTTTATTGGCCTCTCCTAGGCGTAGGATGGTTATTCCTCTCCACTGGCCATTGTCTACCCTTCTCCACCCTGCTCGTGCCCTGGAGGCTGAAAGCTATGGCTCCATCACCAGTTCCTTTGCCTTCTGGGTTTGACCAATAGCAGGAGCTCGGAGATTGGGAGGAGAGTGATGTTGGGGATGTCCTCTCCCTGCTGCCTGTGGCTTTGTCTGCAGCTGGGTTTCGCTACCAAAGGTCTAGCGCATGTCTAGTGGCTCTTCCAAGGTTCAGCTTTCTGGGGGAGAGGGGAGTTTCACCCTTTCTTGGGGCTCCCTTAGCCCTGCCCACATCGCCACAAACAGTCCTTCACCTAACCCTTCCATCAGCCTTCTGAGGTGCCTCTGTACCTGCTGGCCCTGCCACCCACCAGGAATAACCGTGCACTCACTCCCAGAACTCCATCACAGCGCTGGTCAGGTTGGTGGTGTTCGCAATGCTGTAGTTGGAGAAGCAGCGGTCTGTGTTCCAGTGGTTGTCACAGTGTTTCCATGGCAGTGTCTGCAAAGACACAGCGACACAGACAAATCCTGTTGAGCCATAGGCGTTGGCAACAGTGACCTTAGCACACCCTGTCCATCCTTACGGTCCCCTGAGCCCCCTCACGACCATTTCCCCACCCTCCCCTTCCCAACAGCTCCCAAATGCAAGTCATACTGTGAGCCCTATTTGAGAGATCAGAGAGGGGCAGCAACTTGCTCAAGATCACACAGCACCTAAGTGTCATTGCTGATATCTGAACCTCAAGCTTTTCACTCAGAAAATGAGCTTTCCAAAGGGTACCATAAGGTTTTGTGTGTCCATCCCGGACCACTTCCAAGCTAATGATTCTGAGCCTGTGCACACTGACACTGACACTGACTACTCACCGTGCTAGCACTTTTCCAGGCACAGACCTAAGCTCTGCACACACATTTATGCTGCAATTCTCACAACTCTAGGAGGGCATTGAGGCTCAGAGAGGTTAAGTCTCCTCCCCAAAGTTGCGCAGCTGGTAGAGAGTAGGGTCAGGGTTTGAACCTGGGCTCATATAAAATGGGCTAACAATACCCATCTTAGCGGGGTGTCATGAGGGTTAGATGTTACCCCATGAAGAGTCTGGCCCAGAACAAGGGCTCAGGTCATGGGGCTATAACTGTGGGGAGACAAGGGCTGGTGAAGACCACCTCACCCCCTGCCGCTGGAGGAACGGCTCTGTCAGCAGAATTGTGGTCCTGGTGGATGGAGGGTGGACTCTGGGTGTGGCTCTTTCTCGAGCAGCGGGTGGAGGGCCACTCACCGTGGTGAAGGAATTGTACAGGTAGTAGATAGCCCAGGAGATGATGACGATGTAGTAGATGTTCAGCCAGAAGGACAGCACAGCAGCAGCAAGGCCCACTCCTGGGAGGGAGCACACCCTCATGATACTCACTGAATAACCACAACTGCCCCCGAGCGTGTCACTGTTATCACTTCCCACAACATCTACAATCTCACTCGACCTTGGGGAGAGGCAGGAACGCGGCTAAGGTCACATGCATCTGGCGAGGGAGGGAGCCAGGCCTGGTGTCTGGGGCCCCCACACAGACTGGCTGAAGGTGGGGCTAGGGCTGGGCCTGCAGGAAAGCATGCTTCTCCACGTGTTCGCCCGAGTATCTGTCAGCACTGAGCAAAGGAGCCAAGAAAGTCGCACCCAGCACATGCCAGGGAAATTCAGGGAAATGAGCTCACAGAACAGGGCAGGCAGATGTGAATATGGGGCCCCCAGATTGAGTCCTCCTCTCTGCCGCCCGAGGTTTTGGCCAGCGTGGTCACCTGTCACCTGGCCCCTTAATGGCTCCACTCGGCTCAGACGTGGCTGAGCAGCTCCCTCTGTCCAGAGGGGTCAAGCATATTGGGAAGGCCCTGGCTTTGCTACCCTCCTGTGGGCAAGGTCATCGCCCCCGACCCACGGCTCCACTCTGCAGACTTACCTTTGAACATGGGGGCCAGCTTCCACACCCCCAGGCCCCCGATGGATGTGTACTGGCCGAGGGAGCATTCCAGCAGGAAGAGTGGGACCCCCGCAAAGATGAGCGTCAGGAAATAGGGGATCAGGAAGGCCCCTGTGGGGTGGAGAAGAGAGATGCTCAGGCCTCCGGCGTTGGAGAAGCCCCGGGCACAGAGCGTCACACGGGGGTTCTGGGGTCTCTGCCAGGAATTCCATACACTCTGCCTCCAAAGCAGCACCCACAGCCAACGCCCAAGGACGATCCTGCTCAAAACACACGACCCGCACTTGGCAAATGAAGAGGTGAACTCTCAGATCATTGACGGAGGGCATCACCCTTTCAGAATCCTTTGGTAAAAGGACACAAAACAGGAAGTGGGGCCTGACCCTCCTTCTGGAGTCCTTCGGGGACCCATTCCACTAAGGTTGCCCCAGGAAAGGTCTAAGTGGAACACTTTCTGGGGGGGGGGGTCCAGGCCCAGCGGGAAGGTGGCCGGGCCAGCACCTACCACCGCCGTTTTTTCCGCAGAGATAGGGGAATCTCCAGACATTGCCCAGGCCAATGGCATAGCCCACGCAGGACATGAGGAAGTCGAAACGGCCCTTCCATGTGTCCCGGTCAGGAAGGTCCGCCGCCTTCTTCTGCACTTTGACCACCAGGGTTTTGGGCTTGTCACTGCCCGTGGGAATCTCGCTGACCTCCGTGGAGATCTGTCCATCAGCCACCTTGCTGCCATCCGTCGCCATGTCTCGGAGTTTGGACGCAGGGGTCCTGGCAGATGGACGTGCGATGTCGGCCCCGGTCCACGTGGACAGCAGTTTTGCGGTTCAAGGTCACCCTAGAACAGAAGGCTGGTGGTGACAAGTAATGAAGGGGGGCAAGGTTATGGAGTTGCCCCCAAATAACAAAAAAGCAAGTAACTCACAAAGGAACCAGGGCTCTAAAAAAGCTCTCCTACAAACCCTGTTTCTCCCACCAGGCTCTGCTCCCCGAGGAAGGGGGGTGCCATTTGTTTCCAAAGACAACATGTGCGGGTGTGGTCTGTTGTCTTCTGGACTAGCTTCAACCCTGGTCATCTGTGTCATGTGCCCTCCGTTGTGTGTCATGCTCAGAGAAGAAAACCAGGGCGACCAAGCTGCCAAAGAGAAACACTAAATGCTCCTCATCTTTGCCTCCCTGGAAACAATCAGATTTCCACTTCCTGATGCTGTGATAGCCACAGCAGGGTAATGTGGAGCTGAACAGGGAGGTATCCCGGTCGCAGGTGGTAGGTGAAGGTGGTATTAAGAGCACAAGCACAGACCATGATCAAAGCCCTCTTTACCACTTTCAAGCTGTGTGACTTTGGGTAAACTTCTAAACCTCTCTGGGTCCCATTCTCCCTCTCTTTTAAACCAAGGATGATAATAGTACGTCCCTCATCGGGCTGTTGTTCTTCACTTATTTATGGAGACACACTGTGCCTGGAAAACAATGAGAACTTGTTGCTATTTCATCAGCAGTTCCCAAGCCTGGCTGTGTTCCCAAGTCATTTGGAAAGCTCTGTAAAGACACATTCCCAGCTCCCACCAAAGATGAGCTCCAAGTCTATACTTCTAACAAATTCCTTAAAGGAGATTCTTTTTTAAAAAATATATATTTTTATTGATTTCATACAGGAAGGGAGAGGGAGAGACAGAAACACCAATGATGAGAGAGAATCATTGATTGGCTGCCTTCTGCATGCTCCCCTCTAGGGATCAAGCCGGAAACCCAGGCATGTGCCGTGACTGGTCATGTGACCTCCTGGTTCATAGGTTGATGCTCAACCAGTGAGCCATGCTGGCTGGGCAGCAGATTCTTATGCCGGGAGCTGAGCCCCAGCCCCCAGGTGAGGAAGAACCAGTGGTTAGATCGGTTCTGAACCCCTCTTACGTCTAGTTCCAGGGAAAGCGCGTAGAGGACAGTGTATGACACTGGACTCAGTCCCGTCCTGGGTTTAAATCTCCATTCTGCCTCTTACCAGCGGAGTGGCCCTAAGTTGCTCTAGGTTCAGTTTCCCCATCTATAAAATGGGGGTAATGCTACTGCCTTGTAGAATTGTGGCAAAAATGAGCTTTCATGGCTTGTAAGAGTGCTTGTCACCTGACTGGTTTGAAAAGGGTTATGATTTTGGTTGTTGATTTTACCTGATTTTCTGTGGCAGGTCAGCTCCAGAGCGGCTCCGTCTGCAACTCCTGGGGGAGAGCCTGCAAAGCAGGAGAGAGGAGGGGCCGTAACTGACAGCCGGCACTGACGAGCAGCCTGGGCAGAGAACGGCAGGGGTGCAAGAAGCCTGCTAGTGGCTGTACTGTGCATAAGCCCCTTGGAGCCACCCAGCTGGGGTGACCTCAGCGAGTCCATGCAGCACAGCTGGCCCATGAGGCCCTGGGAACATGCAGGAGTAGGGACTGCTGCCCTTGGGCCAGCTGTGAGAGTGGGCATGAGGGCACCGTGAGGAAGGTGTTCCATAATTTTATCAGAAAGAAGAGATAAACTACGGAGGGGCTGCAGCTACTCAGGGTTCTGTTGGGAGCCAATGAATGCAGCTGGTATATTTCTCCACCCTCCATCCACCCTTGCAGTTGGATGTTGTGGCGAGCCTCATGTTGTTGAAAACCATGTGTAACATGAGAGAGAACCCCTTGTTTTGTGGAACAGAGAACCAGGTGTCAAAACAATTTATTGAGTATGTATGTATGTATGTATGTATGTTCCTATTTTTACCTCCCCTCGAAATCTGTTTGTTAAAAAAAACCCACAAAAAAAACCACTAAAAGACTTACCCTAATATGTTCTCAGTGATTAGTTTATAACTGGTTTTTGCTTTTTTTTTTTTTTTCAGGCTTCTGGATTTCTAGAATTATTCTTTAAATTCTACAAAAATTTACAAATAGCCCTGGCCAGCATGGCTCAGTGGTTCGAGGGTCAACCTGTGTACCAAAGGGTCATGGTTTCGATTCCTGGTCAAGGGCACATACCTGGGTTTCAGATTCGATCCCCAGCCCCCGTTGGGAGGTGTGCAAGAGCAACCAGTCCATGTTTCTCTCATATCAATATTTCTCTCTCTGCTCCTCCACCCTCCCTCCATTCCACTCTCTCTGAAAAAGCAATGGAAAAAATACCCCCGGGTGAGGATTAACTAAGTAAATAAATATTTACAAATAAAATAAATTTCTATAAAAATTTTAAATTAATAAAAGCACACAGAATAAACTTATGGAACCCTAAGCGCAAAGAGGAACACATGAAGCACTGGTCCGCGGACTCTCAGATGTAGGAGCCAAAGCAATGTGTAGCACGTGCCCCAATGGCTTCCCCCCTCGCTCTGCCCTGTTGGGCTCCCAGGTTTGCTGTCCACTCGCCTTCTGGCCCCTGGCATGAGGTCCCCATTACCAAACACCACTGTTTCTTCCTAGAGTTCGCGGAGAACCAGACCACCTTCGGACAATCCAAGCTTGACCGCCAACCCTGCTTCTTGTTCTCAAGGATGGCCCACAGTTTGTCTCGATGCCCATCTAGGTCCTGGCCTGGGCATGGCACCATCAGAAGGAACCCTAGACTCAGGTAGGGTGACCGCCTGGCGTCAGGAATGGCAGGAGGCGGGCAAGTCGGTGGTCTACCATAGTCTTGAGACATTCAGGGGAGAGAGCAGCCTCAGGAAAGTGGGGTCAGCCATCAACTCTGAAAACAGGGATATCCTTAACTGCCCCCAGGATCTACCCTTGTGTGCTCCAGCCGCCAGGTTTGAAATGATCCCTTCACCTTGGACCAGGGCTGATCACCTGACCCTGGCTAGCCAATCAAAGCTCCTTCCCTGGGACTTTGGCATGGGACGGAGAAAGGCCAGTCTCTCCAGCGGCTTGTTAGCACTGAGGCAGCCAGCCCTCTTCTCACCACCTTGCACTCAGAGTAGCAGAGACAGTTGGTCTGAGGAGGAAAGAAAGCAGAGATGAAAAGCTGGAGAGGGAATCTTGAAGGCATTCTACCTTGTGGTTCCACGCTTTCTTAAGACTGGCTACGGTCCTGCCCTTGGAGTTTACAAAGCAATGCCACAGTCATAAAATAGACTCCCCATTTTTTTTATTACATTGGGCTCAGGGGATTTCTGCTTCAATCCCAAATCTCTGTCCACTACCTCTCACCACTTGACCAAGTTCTCAGGAAGCCCTATGGCCTGTGGGAACCACTTCTGGACTGAACTTTGGATTTACTTGTTGTTACCATGGAGACTTAAACCAAACCCCAATATTTACTGGATCACCTGACACCATTCAGGGAGAGAGAGAAAGAGAGAGAGGGAGAGAGAATGTGCCAGGTGAGCTCTGACTCACCCCCTGCAAGCAGGCAAAACAGCAGGACATGTTGGGGGGGAGAGGGGTGAAGGGAGGAGAGTTCAGTTCATCAGGAAGTTTATGCCATCGTCTTCTCCACGAGTAGAGCACCTCCTTGTGCCAAGCCTGGAGGGATCAGAGGTGGTGGCTGCTCTGAAGAACTCACCAGGAGGAAGTCACATGTGTGACCTCCAGAATATGGAAACGTGTATTCAAGTTTAGCCAAATGCCTATGATGCCCTATGAGGAGCCACATATGCATACGTGGAGTTTTCCTTTTAAAAGACGTGCACTATGTGAAGAAGACCAAAGACATGAAGCCACAAATGAATATAACTGATGCCTCTTTGAGGATTCAGATTGAGAAGACCCTTGGCCTTGCACGACAGCAAGTCTACCCCCCTGCTATCAGACCTCAGCTCTAACACTACGCTTACTGGCGATGGGCGAGTTACTTCCCCCGTTCAATCCTCATCTGTAAAGTGGGGGGATACTAGCAACACTTGTCTCATAGGTTCATGATGAAGACTAAATGAGAGCATGCATATAAAGCGTGTGAAAGAATGCCTGCCTCAGAGTGAGGTACGATGAATCTCCACCATTATCATCATCGTCATTGTTACCATCTATGAGTGGATTGTGATCTTAATCTGGTATTCACAACTTCCTGGAAGCTACGATAGTGGTGATGATGATGATGATGATGATGATAATAGCTAACAAATATAGAGGTTTCATTATTCAGGCCCTTCAGCATCTTTCAGCATTTTCAAAAGGCAGCCAGAAACCATCTTTTTTTTTAGTTGCCACGGGGAATACTAGCTAATAAAAATGTCAAGTCCTTTGCTTTGGCTCTTTTGATACCAATTCAAAGTGGTCTGGTTGATCACTTTGGGCCAGTCAGAAGTTGGGAGTGGTACATTTGTGTGTTTGGTTAAAATAATGAAAAAGAATTATTTTTTAATAAATAATGTCTGGTGAGGGGGAAAAACACACGCAAACATCTAGTTAGATGGGAAGACAAGGCTAAAGGGACCCCTGTCGGTGAGAAAGCCTGGGACCCCGTGCTCACACACAGCCGTTCCAGGAGCTGCTTTGCCCCCGCACTCCAGGGGAATGGCGGGATTTCAATGCCTGACACCAGCTGGTTAGCCTGTCGCTCCCCTCGTAAAAAACAGCACGCAGAAAACACAGGCATGTGCAAATTCACAGCAAGGGAACCTGGCTGGCTGTCTTTCTAGAAAATTAATGACCTCTGAAGCAGAACTAACCTTTTACCACTGTTACCTCCCCCTTCCTGAAACAGGCTCCTGTGCTTTGCGGGTGTCTGAGGATGGCTCTGTGGGTCTGCTGCGTGGAGACCAGGGGTCTCCCTGCTCCTCAGTGCCAGTCTGCGGCCCGTCTTTACCTGCTGACCGAGTGGGTGGACGGAATGCCTCTCACTAGCTCATGATGTCGGGCAGTGATGGCGAACCTTGTGAGCTCGGCGTGTCAGCATTTTGAAAAACCCTAACTTAACTCTGGTGCCGTGTCACATATAGAAATTTTTTGATATTTGCAACCATAGTAAAACAAAGGTTTATAGTTTTGATATTTATTTTATATATTTGAATGCCATTTAACAAAGAAAAATCAACCAAAAAATGAGTTCGCATGTCAGCTCTGACACACGTGTCATAGGTTCGCCATCACTGATGTAGGGGGCATTCTTTCAAGGCCACCTGCCAGAGTTTTCCTGTTCTCCCTCATCAGGTGAACAAGAACCTAGTTCCCCGATCCTCCAGCTCCTTAATTTGCCCTCATTAACTGAATTCCACCAAAGCAATGTTCAAAAGGGCACTGTTCATGTGAGACCACAAGCAGCAAGTCCTCTGTATTCTACTCGTTCACTCCTTGATTTATTCAAATATTTACTGAGTACGTGTTATGTGCTGGAACGGCAATGGAACAACTGTTTCAAGCGTTTTGTACACTGACCTACACCCTGGTCACCAGAGTTTGAATCAGTGAACAGGGGCCAGCAGAAAGACTCAGTTTTGTAAATACTTACTGGGGGCCTAATGTGTACATGGAGCTGAGCTGGACACTCAAGTTGGAAGAATTAATAAGATGAGGTCCCTGACCTTGACAAGGTCATAGCCTAGAAAGAGAAATATCTCTGCCTATAGCTAATCCTAATCATAAATACTACAGGAATGTACGAATAAGACACTGTAGGCCTAGGAGGAATAAGCTAATTCAACCAGAGAAGGTATCCCAGATGAGGGGACATTTGAGCTGGGTTTTAAAGGTTGAATAGGTGTTCATCAGGCTCAAACAGAGGGAAGGGCATCCCACATAGAGGGAAATGCATGAGCAAAAGTAAGGAGGTTTGAAGCTTGGAAGGTCAATTTGTGAAGGGCCTTGAAAGCCAGACTAAGGGACTGAGGATGGACAGGGGTGAGAATGTGATCAGATTTGTAGAGAAGACAACTCATTCAGGGGAACATTGGGAAGGAGTTGAAGAAGAAGACTCGAGGCTGGGAGGTGGTAAAAATGTTCCCATGATTTTCTATCTTTCCTCAATGTGCTCTCTGTGACCGAGTCCTAAAGCCATTGATAAAAATGGGCCAAACCAAAGAAGAAGAATTCTCCCGCCAATCCCTGGGTAAGGAGATGCCTTGTAAGAAAAAGAAAACACATGGAGTTTGGAAGCTCTAGATCTGAAGTGGCAATATGGGTCAAAATTCGCCCTTGGGCTTGTTTTATTTGGCCTGAACAAAATTTTCTTTCAGTTTGAATTAGGAGCCAGAAATCTGACTCTCTGAGATACAGCATTTCAAACAGAGACACAGCCAGTGCAAAGGCCCCAAGGCAGGAATAAGCTTGGCATGTCTGAGAGACAGCACGGAGGCCAGGGTGGCTCAGTCCAATGCAGCAAGGCACAGAGCTACTCGGAGGCGCGCAGGGGCCAGATCACACAAGGTCTGAGACCCTGGCAAGGGGTTCAGATTTTATTCTAAATGGTATGGGAGAAAGTGGAGGGTTTAAGCAGTGGGCGTGATCTGACTTTGGCTTGTGAGTCTCACTCTGCTGCCCAGAAGAGGCTGCAGAGGGGCAAGGGTGGGAGCAGGGAGGCTCACGAACAGGCCCAGAGTCCAGGCAAGAGATGCTGGTGACTGAAAGGTGGCAGCTAGGGCAGAGGTGGTAAGGAGTGGCCCTGGGGATCTATTCTGGAGGTGGGGCCGGCAGGCCTTGCTGGTGGATTGGCAGTCAACAGCCCAGCCCTGGGCCAGATGGCAGGCTGCGGGGAGGGGAGCATGTGGCAGCCAGTTGGACAATCCGCCTCTGTCCCATTGCATCAGAGGGACAGGAGGCTGCGTGGGGTGGGGACTTAGGCAGAGGCCAAAAAGCCAAGGCCAGAGTCTCAGGACAGCTATTGTCCAGGGCCAGGACTGGGCCCAGAACCCATGGAGCTAGTGAGGTGCCATGCAGAGCCAGGGAGGCAGGAGAGCAGCGGCCTGGGAGTAGGGCCCCCACTCCCTCCAGGACGCTGTGCACAATCCTGCTTCGTTTTGCTCCTGTTCTGTCCTGTAATTACAGAAATTAACAGCGATTCGCTTCAGACTGCAATCATTCTACTCGCTTTTCTTTCTTTCTGAAACTGTGGTTCGGGAAAAAAATTTAATATTGGGTTTGGCTTCACTCCAAGAGGAAACAGAATGCAGTTTATTCTCTGCTTTAGGGGGAAATGCTAGGCTTAATCAATTGGAGAAGACGTTATCGAGCATCTGCTGTGCACCCAGGCCCATGCCAGCTCCTATCAAGGGAGAGGAGCCAGCCTTTATTGAGTACCTGCTGTGGCCAGGCATTCCACAGGTTCTATAACATCCACTCCTCATTCCATCTCTGTAAGCTGAAAGCAAAGTCACTCTTTTGACAGATAAGGAAGTTGAGGTTTGTTAGCCTGGGGCTGTTAGTCTCAAATTGCTTAGTAATTCAGGGCCTTGTTACTCAACATGTGGTTCTCTCAGGGGCAGTACTGGCATCACCAAGGAGTCTGTGAGAAATGCAGAATCTTGGGCCCCCCTCCAGACCATGGCATCAGAAGCTGCATTTCAACTGGATCCCAGGGATTCGGGTGCACAATTCAGCTGCAGAAGCTGTAGGGTAGGGATGACCCTGACTATGTGACAAAGCTTGATTCAGGGGCTAGATATTTACCTTGCTTGAGTCTCAGTTTCCTCATCTGTAAACATGAACCCGGACACGTTCAGAGGAATGTTGTGGAACTCTGAAGCGAGGTAATGCATGGAAAGAAGGGGGAAAGCAGAGGGCCGGAGGCACAGGAAGTGCTCAGTAAATAGCAGCTTAGAGTGCCATTCAAAGAGACGAATGGCCACGGAAGTGCTTTGTAATTCAGAAAACACTGTAAGAATGTGAGGACCAATTAATGGCTGATGATCAGGAGCAGAAGGTTCGAGGGAGGTGGGAATTGTGCCGGGTGGATGGGTGGATGGCAGGTGCTGCGGGCAGCCTTTGTCACGCAATGCTCCCAAGGTCAGGAAACGGAAACGCTCCCTGGAGAAGGTGCTCTGATGGAGAAGGGGCAGCTGGACAGGGCCTCCAAGGCCTCCGGCCTCAGAGGCTTGAGCCCAGTCTGGTGGTAAGGAGTCAGTCTTCGTCAGAGTGCAAGCTGCACGCAAAACGGACAGGTGCAGGCCTAGATGGTAGGCTCTCACCCTTGGACCCTCAACCCGTAGGAATTATGAGGCCTCCTTTCTGGTCCAGGCCACTCCTGTACACCTGGTCTGCACTAGCAGTGTACAAATGAAGAAAAAGGCCCAGACAGGGCCGGTGGCTGGCTCGAGGTCACACAGCACAGAAGTGGTATGATCCTTACAATCCTTCACCATCCCAACTCTTGGCCCATCTCGCTTACTCAAGAGATGAAGGAAAGCAGTTTCACATCTTGGTGCAAACCCTTGAGCCGCCTCAACGTACCTGAGGTAATTTAATGGGGCCAATAGTGACCACTTCACACAGTGGGAGGACTGGATTTGAATTTTCTAGCACTGTGCCCAGCCCAGTAAGTGCTAAATGCAACGAAGCTAAAAAGATTAGTCCTATTTTGCAAATGATGGTACTGAGGCTCAGAGAGGTCAGATGAGCTGCCCAAGGTCATACAGGATTTAACCCTGGCCCTCTGAATCACAGTCCAGTGGTATCTGCTCACCCAGCAGGTGCCTCCCAGGCACTAGCCTGTGTGAAATTCTCTGAAGCCTTTAGATGTGGCCTGATGATCTACCTGAGCCTGCCAGCTGGGTTCTGGGCGGGGAGAAATGTGACTACACGGAGCTGAGTTCACCTGGCATCACAGCCCTATGACAGTCGAGGAAATGGAGGCTCCCATCCTTCCCCTCTGCTTGCAGCCCCTGAGAGCCTAGAAGTCTGGTTTTCTGGGTGCCTCCAAAACCAGAATGTACAAGGCTACAGGACACCCTACACCAACAACCAGAGTGACAAAAATTAGCTTTGTAACTGCTAGAGAGCTTAATAGAGCCACACAAAGGTTAAATGAACTCCAGGAGTCATTGTTCTCTTTCTTTGTGGTTGCATACAAAAGAAAAGCAAACACTAAAACTAAACAAAATCCCCAACTTTTCATTAACAAAGAGGGGAAGAAAGGGAGAGCTCAGAGTGTAGGAAGGAAGTGAGCTGCACACTTACTAGCAGGGCCTCTAAATGTGTATTAACTTGCTATTACCCACCCCTATTTTACTTAGGGATAAACTACGGCACGGAAAGGTAAACTGACTTGCCAAAGGCCTCCCAGCTCAGAACTAGGAGGATTAGACTTGAACCCAGGCAGCTGGGCTCCTGTGCCCCTGCTCTTATCCACTCTATTCTGCTGTCTCTAGTGGGGGTGCCTGTGGAAGCCCCAAGCCCCATCTCTGGCATGTGTAAGGTGGCTAGTTTCCAGCAGGCAACTTCCTCCAAGACAAACCCCTACAGGATAGGTGTGCTGCTCTTTTTAAGAAGCCTAAGAGAAGCTGCTGGCATTAGACCCTCTGAGCTCTGGCTCCAGGAAAGGCCCAGGGTCCTACTGGGCAAATCCTGCAGGTATCCTGGTAGCCAACAGAGATGTCACATGGGATCCAGGCTAAGCAGCTCTCACCAGGCCCCCGAGGCTCTAATTAGAGCCTCCCAGGAGGCAGCCAGCCCCAAGGGGTGGCAATCCCCTCTGGGAGGCCCCGCTCTGCTCCAACTGCAAACATAGCCTGCACTTGAAGCAGCCCATAGGTGTGGCCTTCGGACCCGTCTGCGGGGAGAGGGCCTTTCCAGGGACTGATGGGAGGGGAGAAAGCGCAGACCCAGTTTGAATTCCTCCATCCATACTTAACTAGCTGTGTGATCTTGAGCCAGGCCCTTTCCCTCTCTGTGCCTTGGTTTCCTCCCATGTGCAAGGAGAAGAGTTGGACTCTGACTTCTAGTGCGTCTTCTGACTTCCAACCTCATTCTCATCTCATCCTGCCTGTCTCGCTCACACAATCAGTGGTTTGCAAACATCTGTTCTGGCTCTTAATTGTCTGCAATGTCTGACTGAGCACCTTGCTTTGTCACGGCAATTTTCAATCCAATCCAATCTGCATCGACTGTGCACCTCCAGGGAGCCAGGGCCCATGCTGGGTGCAGGGAGATATGAGCCCTCAGGACAGCTGGGAGATGGGCCATGAAACCAACGTCCACATGGTGAGTTCTGCAGCCCTAAGAAGGAGGGAATGGCACCCTGTCAAGGGGGCCTAGGTTTAGGCAAACACTTGGGAGAGGCTAGCATTTGGGCTGGTGGAAAGGGGACAGAAGAGAGACATATTTTTATAATCACAGCTACTGAAGCAGGACTGGAATTCTTGACTAACCGCTTCTGGTCCATTCCAAGCAGAGAGAACAGGACAAAATGCATCCTGTAATTTGAGATGGTGAGGTGCCTGGCTTGGTTGGCTAGAATCTGGGGTGATTTAGGGATCATGGCTGGGGAGATGGCCAGTAGCAGTAAAAGGCTTTGAATGCAGGAAAGGGGGCGGGCGTTGTATCCTGTGATAGAAGAATGATTGTACGGGCCATTTATTAAGTGATTATTATGTGTAGTGCATCCATGGTTGATCGCATTTAACTCTCACAGAACTCCACTGCACAGATGTGGGAAATGGGGCTCAAGAAATAAAGCGATTTGCCCAGGTTCCAGGTCCAGGAGGCAGCACCTTGATTCCAAAGCCCATGCTTCTACTGCCCCTTCCCCGATGTGAGTATTGAGGGAACCTTGTAGATGGGGAGATTTCCTTGGATGGTGATTTGGCAAGGGCCTGGCAACTATGTGGTTAAGTGGGAGGGAGTGGGGGAACAGTGCTTGAGCTGGGACCATGGTAGGGGCAATGGGGAAGGCCTGGTCACTCTATACAACTTGGCTTCTCTCCTTACTCACAGGTAATCCTTCTGCCCTATCTCCCCACCTAGACTGTCTCCTCTGTACAAATAGCACCTGAGCCTTCAACTGCTTCTGCTTCCCCCAGCAGCTCAATGCGAGACACAAACATGCTCTCCTGAACTCCCCGCTCTGGGGTAGTGACCTGTCTTGGAGAAGGAGGCACCATCTCCGAAGCCGTGCTGGGCTGGCAAGTGTTTAACGACAAGCTCTCATGAAAGCAAACAAAAGGCCGGATTTGGGGTGGCTGCTGACTTCTCTGGTGTGAATGCTCCCTCCACAGACAGGTGCCAGGTACCACCTCAAGGTCACAGGATTGTGAAGAGATACCCACACCCTGTGAGTGGGCTCTTGACTGCTTCCCGTGAGGAGAGCTCCAGAAACCAGCTCCTGGGCTGGCACCAGTGCAGATGCGGCAGCTCTCGCGGGTGCAGCTGGGAGGGGTTCAGAGCCCTTACGTGGATGCTGAGGAGTGGGGAGGGGTGGGAGAGAGTAAGGTGTGAAGGAGGAAGGGAAAAGAGCGTGAAGACAGAGAAGGCGAGAGGAAGACAGTAGCAGTGACAGGGGAAAGGGCACAGGAGGAACACGGGTACTCTGTGATCTCAGTGAACCTTTGGGAGACCCCCACGAGGTAGAGAGTCTACATTTAGCAATAAGAAACCTGTGGCTGGAAGAGCCCAAGGTCACAAGTAGTTGAGGAGCTGAAATTGAATCCCAGGCTGAGGGCCTCCTCACTGACTTCCTTCAGTTGGTCCTAGCGGGACCTCAGTGGGCCAGCCATCAGTCTCCGCCTTCTAAGGAGGGCCTGAGGCACTGAGAACATTCCCCGAGCCAGGCACAATGGAACCGTGGGTTCTCAGCCTTTGGGCCCTCACAGTCCTGTTCCAGCTGCTTCTTTCTTTCCCCCTTCCTTTGGCCTGTGTGGGGAATGGTTGAGCATTTCCATTCTAGGGGATGCCTCTGTAAAGGCCCTTGGCTCAACAGGCCAGAAAGGATTCATTCAGATCAGAAAACAAAAATGACATGATGACCATCAGGCAATTTTTGCTTTTTACGAAACACTTGTAAGAAAACCAGGGGGTTAAATAATAGTTCTCTCTCGTTCAAGATATTGAAAGGCTCTGAAGGGCATTGGGATAAAGGCCCATTAAGATCCCAGATTTGGGAAAAAGAAAAAACATAATGCTGCAGGGACTAGCTGAACTCAATGGCAATCTCTAATAAATCACACACAGACACACAGCCCCCGGGGAAAGCTGACTCAGTGACACAGATAGCACTTCCACGATGGTGGCCCTTCACATCTCCACAGCTCCTCACCAAGCGTCCACACCTGGACTCCATTTCCTCCTCTCAACAGCTCTATCAGCCCCATTCTAGAGGTGAACACACTGAAGCCCCAAAAGATAAACTGTCTGGACCAAGATCACACAAAGTCACAATAAGAACTACCGGGGATCTCAAACTCGTGGCCTTCGGGCCACACGGGTCCCACAAGTGCTTGGTTCAGTGGCATCAGCCTAGAAATTTAAAATTTGAATTTTCATGCTTTGTGGGTACGTGTTTTCCCATTTACTATACTACAAGTTCCTACCATGACTGTCACCCTGTCCCTGACCTGTTTACTCATTTCTCTGACCTGCCTGGCCCTCAGTGGCCTTTGAGTTTGCAGTCCTAATACACACGGTGCAATCTAGTCACTCCAGAGCGCTCTCGAAGTGGTAGAAGTGGGACCAGGTTAGTGTGGACCCTTCCCTAGGGGATATACAAATATCTTGGTGGGGGGTGATGTTTATAAAATCACACTCAGTATTATAATTTTGTATTTGGGCTACATCAAACCCTACTGTTATCTTAACATAAACTCGGTTGGATTAAAAAAAAAATGTGGAGAGAACTGCTTTAGGATCATTTGCAAGAATAAAGAGGGTGTGTATTTTCAGTCGATTAAGGGTCAGATTCCAGGGTCTCAAATATTTCCCATAAGAGAAAGCTGATTTTCTTTTTAAAAGACTTGAATGGATGCTCACTTCAGCCAATGCATCTGTTCTTGCTTCATTCACTTGGCTTTCAAACAGAATCTTTAGTGTATGAATCCCCCCTTCTTTGTAAAGTGAAACATCCCATGTATCATGAATAAACTACCCATTTGGGAAAATGAGATTTTTTTTACTGAGCAAATATTCTTAAGTTCCATGCACAATAAACAATTTCAAGGGGTAGTTAGAGATTTCTTTTTCATGAGTCATGTCAGAGGCAGGCAGAACAAGGCAGTGGTTAAAGGCACTGGCCTGAGGGAAAGAAAACATGGTTTTGAGTCTTAGCCCAGGTGTAGTGTGACTGAAGGCTGGTCACCAACCTCTCTGAGACAAAGGTGATGATATCTACTTTTAGGGCTGCCGTGAGGATTAAATGGGAGAATACATAGTGGTTTGTAGAGGGCCTGGTACATGCTTGGGACCTGGTAGATATTATAATAAGTCACCTGATTAGGTCTAGTATTATTTGTTTTCGTTTTTTTTTTAATGGCTGTGGGAAAAAGTCCTGGGTAGAATGTCATCATTATCTTGACCTATAAGGCAATCAATGCAAGGGAATGGTGGGAGCTACTGGGAGATGCCGACCAAGTCAAATTCTCAGAGCAAACTGTTCATTAAACATAATTCCCAAAGTGGACGTGTGTACCTATTCGGTAATTAGCACATCCACTCAAATCCTGGTTAAATGTCAACTGTCTTCATTTGTCCCCGACCCCTCGCCTGCCTGCACCGATGGACCCATCGGAATCTGAGGTCTCAGGCTCATTGCTTCGCACCCTGTCATCCAGCCCCAGGGTGGGCAGTGGACCAATGGCCCTCCCGCTCCAGGAATACAGAAATAGGCTGCTATCTCTGGGGGTGGACTGGCCCAGAGAGGTTTGTGGAGACAAACAAAATGGTTGCTTTCCTCCAAGTAATCAGGACCCCAGCTCTCACTGTTGCTCTCACTGAAATAGCCAAATGCTAGAGTCCAGCACCCTCTTTCTGCATCCAAAATGGAATGGGGTTGTCTGCCAGCTGTACTACATCTGTGCCAGCATGCAAATGATGAACTTGGGGTTTCTCAGGGTGTTAACCCCGTGCTCTCCAATCCCTGATTAGGAAGGTCAATATATACTGTGCCAGTGGCGCAGGAGAGAAATGAGGAGTGTGGATGAGAGTGTTTCTTTTCCAAAGGGTTTGCAGCGTGGTCGTTTAGATAACCAGCACGGAGAAAACACAACTTCCCCTAGTGTGGTTCACACCTAGGCTTTTAAGGACAGAGCATTGGTAGGGAGGGGCATCAATCATATTTTCCATATGCAAAACGTTTGTGATTATTTTTGGTGACGAGAGCTGTTCATTCTGATATTCACCAGCCTGGAATGAAGCTGGTGAAGATACTTACTTTAGCCATCTTTCAACCCCACAAATCAGAAGCAATGCATGGCTGAGAGCGGCCGGACCGCGCCCTTCTCCTAGCCTCTCCTCTCTGGTTAATAACAGTGACTATTGACTGAGCTATGTCCCAAAGTGGGGCTGGATGCTCTGCCTAGCTTACCTTAGTTGGTCTCACAACAACCACCAACTTAGTTGGTCTGTTATAATCTCCATTTTTCAGTTGAGGACACTGAGGCTCAGAGAGGTGAAGTGACTTGCTCAGAGTCACACAGCTAGGGAGTGGAAGGAAGAGCTTTGACTTTGGCACCAAAGCTGAGGTTTGGCACTACCTTGCAGTCATCACAGCTCTCACTCTACCGAATTTACAGATGTGCAAACGGAGGCTCAGAAAGGGTAAAGGGGTTGTCCATGGCTGCCTGGCCACCCAGAAAGGCCGGATTGGTGGAGCCTAGAGAAGAGAGTCGGTCCATCAGATCTCCACGAGCACTCTCCTTAACAGCCTTTAGAGGGGCCTGGTGCTCTTACTGCAAGGCTCAGAGCTGGCCCCCTTCTGGGACCTTAAACCACCAACCGCTCTCTCTGCCACAGGGTCCCTTTCCAGCCTTTTCCTCCCCAACCTCAGGAAGAAGTTTGGGGTTTAAGTCCCAGCTTCACCTTTGGCCTGCTTGTGTGACCTGGGGGACGAGCCACTTCACCTCTCTTCACCTCACTTTGTGCCTCCATGAAGAAGTGAAGGTGATTATCCCTTTCTGCCAAGGTCATAGGAAGGATGGAACTAGACAAAGCCCCACTAGCCCCGAGCATCCTTTATGGGGAATCTCAAACCCTAGACACAGTCCCCTCTGCTTTCTCGCTCGCTCCAGCAGCTCCCGAATCAGCATTCAACACACATCACTCTGCCTTGTACAACGCCATTATCTCCCGAGGACACAGGCTCCGTTGCCACAGCAACCAGAGTCCTTCCACCAACTCTGTTTAATAATTTCTCAACAGTGGAGCTGGGCTGGCTTGGAGCAGGGGGAAGAGCACGGGTTAGGGGTTAGAAGCTATGGGTCATGGTACCTATGGGCCTAGGTCTTCTCTCTGGGTCTCAGTTTACCCATCCATGCAGAAGAGTCTGAAATGGGTGGGTTTTGTGGCTTTCTCTGGTCGAGAAAAGCCTGAG
>NW_006286675.1:3742476-3748560 GCF_000327345.1 Myotis davidii | reverse complement strand
GGGGGGGGGGGGGGTAGCTAGAGCTACTGAAGTGGGGTTGGAGGTTTAGGGGCATTTAAAGTCCGCAAGAAGAACCAGAAGCTGCCTTTGGTGACTGCATTCTCTCCTTCTGCTGACTTGCCTCCATAATGTCACTGTTCAGACACTATGCAATCTCTGGTGACCCACCATGTTCAGGGCTGCAGTTGGGTTAGGAGACATGGTTTTTCTTGCAGTCATCGCAGCACTCACTCTACCCAATTTGCAGATGTACAAACTGAGGCTCAGATAGGGTAAAGGGGTTGTCCATGGTTGCCTGGCCACCCAGAAAGGCCGGATTGGTGGTGCCTAGAGAAGAGAGTTGGTCCCCTACCCTGTCCGTCTGCCCCACTCAGTCCACGGCTGATCTTGCTCTGGCTCCCACCTGGGTGGCCTCTGGCTCTCACTCAAGGAGCCACACAATCAAAAGCAAAAGGTAAGTACCTACTCTGTGTCCTCCACTATGCTGGCCACTGGAGACACAGAAACCTAGCATTCCCACTCTGAGGAAATTTATGGCTTTGACGGTGAGTAGCTCTTCAAGGCAGAAACAACACCTGGTTTTACCTGATTTATAGTAGGGCCTGGTACACAGTAAGAGCTCAAAGTTTTATTTAGTCCAGTTGTTTGCCCACATCAGTTCCTGAAGGTACCTTGTCTAGATCCCCCCAGGGGTCTCTAAGAAAACCTCCCCGAGTAGCCATCTGTGGCTCCAGCTCCAAGGAGCCGCTGCAGACTCTGTGCTGGGAACGGGACTGATGTGAATGAGGCTTTGTGACTCTTGTCTGGCTCCAAGGTCGGGGAGGAGGTGGTTCTGCCTTGGCCCAGGATGACGGCGCAGCTTATAGGCACAGCCATTGTAGCCCAGCGGTGCTATTTAACTCTTCTGGGTTGGCATTCTCATTTAATAGCCATGACATAATTAACAGGGTCACATCTGCTCTGGCATTACTGGCATTCACTGCCATTTGAGAAAGTGCTCTTATCCTCCCAGTCATTAGTCTCAGGAGGCTATTATGGGGGAAATGGAAGGGGAAGTGGGGTGTGCAGCCTCCCTTCCTCGCCTGGGCACCAGGAGCAGCCCATCGTCCTATCCAGTCCAAACCTCTTGGCTTTATGGACAGAGAATGCAAAGCCCAGAGAGGGGAAGGACCCTGCCCACGGTCCCCAGCAGGCTCGAGGCCATCAGACTGGGGGCTGCTCTCCGCTTCTTTCTTGGGTCTGCAAGCCCAGGCCTTGGGGTCCCGCAGACCTGGGTGTGTGTCCCAGCTCCACCGCATGAAACAACCGCACGAGCTCAGTGGGCCTCAGTTTCCTTACTGGGGATCCCGGGACACAGCTTGTGAAGTGCTCCACTCAGGTCCTGGCTGGTGTGGCTCAGCTGGTTGGAGCATCACCCTGTGCACCGAAAGGTGGCAGGTTCGATTCCCGGTCAGGGCACATACCCAGGTTTCAGATTCGATCCTTAGTTGGGGTGCATGTGGGAGGCAACTGGTCAATGTTTCTCCCTCACACTGAGGTCTCGCTCTCTTTCTCTCTCCCCTTTTCGCTCCCCCCTTCCCTCCCTCTCCTTTCCTCTCTCTCTAAAATCAATGGAAGCATGTTCTTGGTGAAGATTAAAAAAATAAATAAAGTGCTCCGCTCAGTGCCTGGCTCACAATCAGAACTCAAAACTGGGGCTTGTGTGTACCTGATTATTTGGGGTCACCATGCTGAACCAGCCTGTGAAAGGTGTACATGTAAGACATGCACTTAAATGCCATCTTCACAGAATCCTCTCCAGTAAGCCTACTTCTTCCCCATCCCCAAGTCCACTTCTGTGTTTTAATCATAGGTGGGTCCTTGACCTCAAGCTCTGGAAACATCCCACATGGGAGCAAAGGGGTTCGGGCTGCAGCAAGGCTGAAGCACAGGACGGAGCACAGACAGAGTATGGGGAGCCAGTGGCCTTTGTTCCATCCGCTGGG
This sequence comes from Myotis davidii, assembly GCF_000327345.1. Taxonomy (NCBI): domain Eukaryota; kingdom Metazoa; phylum Chordata; class Mammalia; order Chiroptera; family Vespertilionidae; genus Myotis; species Myotis davidii. Next base: position 3,746,575 of record NW_006286675.1, on the reverse strand, counting down.
CACCTCGGAGCTCGAGGTTCCACCTCCTTGGCCTCAGGGTGGGCCTCCTGCTGATGGGGACAGTAGCAGGGACAGTAGCACCTGTTCCCTGGCATTTTTCTCACCAGCCTCAGGCAGCCCAGGACTGGTGCCCAGGAGGCTCTCCATAGTTGGTGGTTGGGGCCAGGCTGGCTACAGAGACACAGCAAACCCTTGGGTGTCCCTGCCTCCCCCAACACCCCAGAGGTAAGCTCCTAGAATCTGTGATACTTCACAAGCTTCAGCATGGATAGCATCTCAAGGCCAAGGGGAAGGTGCAATCACTGCCAGGCTGCGTGGTTTCCATTCCATACTTCCTCCCTTCCCTACCATTTTGTCTGGACATGGCTCAGCACCACAGAACCCATTTAAAATCCTGATTTCTGGACCTCATCCTCCGGAAATTCTGTTTCTTTGTTATGGGGTGGGGAAACAGAATTTCCGGAGGATGAGGCCCAGAAATTAGGATTTTAAAGAGATTCCCAGGTGATTCTAATGTGCAGCCAAGGTTGAGAACCACTGCTCTAGGGAGTCCCAAATGTTCTGAGGCTCATGTCTGAACACTTCCCCACACCTTCCTGGTTATCAAGGCCCTTAGATCCTTCTAGACCAATGGTTCTCAACCTTCCTAATGCCGTGACCCATTAATATAGTTCCTCATGTTGTGGTGACCCCCAATTTCATTGTTACAGATTGAACATAATTAAAGCATAGTGATTAATCACAAAAACAACATGTAATTATATGTGTTTTCTGATGGTCTTAGGCGACCCCTGTGAAAGGGTCGTTCGACCCACAGGTTGAGAACCGCTGTTCTAGACAATCTTGCAGAGTCCCTAGCATTCATTTTCATCCAAACACATCTAGATAAGCACAGCTGTGCACTCACATGTGTGCCTGAGAAAATCATCCCTTCCTTGCCCCCCAAGTCCTGCCACCACTGGGGGCTCCCTGACCAAATGAGTACACTTCAGACCCCAAACTCTGGGTGTGACCGAGGACATGTTAGCCTCCAGCCAGAGCTCAGGTAAGATGCCATAGCTCTTTTCTCCTAAACCTCATGGCTGTGTCTCCCCACACTATTCTGCATCTCCATCACTTTGTGCTCTGCCTCCTATAGATCCAAGCTTGTCTGGGCACCTTCTCAAGGGGCTACCTGGTGAGTCTGGATTTGGGTTTTGTAAAGGTGCTTCCTATCAGCTGGAAACCAGAGGTCTGTGGTAACAGTGTTCTGGGCGGATATCTTGAGTCTCAGTTTCCCCATCCCAAAAGATGGAGATAATGGTAATAAATTATTTTCACTTGGAGCTCCCAGGATCATTGCATGCTTCAGTGGAGAAGTACTCAATGGAATCCTACATAAATGTTAAGTGTGAATGTACTCAGGCGGTACGCAAAGAGTCAAAGTCATTCTGATTTGAGCTTTATGAGGAAACTGGCTTTTAAAAAATTGTATATTTTTATTTGAGAAGATTCTGCTCCAGGATATCAAGGACCATATTTTCTTCCCCTAGAATATTTCACACAGGATCAAAAGAAAGAACGACTGCATGAGCTTTTTCTTTTTCTTTTGGGGCACACTGTAAAGTGCTGTTCTGATGTCCAGGGATCTATCTATCTATATAAAACCCTAATATGCAAATAGACCGAACAGTGGAACAACTGAACAACCAGTCCCTATGATGTGCGCTGACTACCAGGGGGTGCGCACAGAACAATGCGGGTGTCAGCAACAGGCCGCAGAGCGTGGAACCTGGTGGGCATCGGCCACAGTGGGATAGTGAGCAGGTGAGTGGGGGTGCCAGACCAAGGCGGAGCACCAGTCACTGTCATCGGGACGAGCCCCTGGTGGTTACTGAAAATTCTTTGTTCCCATGCACCGTGGTCCTGCCCAGCACTCACACCTGCTGCCGGTGCCCCACCCCAGTGTTCTCTCTATCTATCTAAAACCCTAATATGCAAATAGACCGAACAATGGAACAACTGAACAACCAGTCCCTATGATGTGCGCTGACTACCAGGGGGCGCACACAGAACAACGTGGATGTCAGCAGCAGGCCGCAGAGCGTGGAACCTGGTGGGCATCAGCCACAGCGGGATGGTGAGCAGGTGAGCGGGGCTGCCAGACCAAGGCGGAGCACCAATCATGCAGAGCTGCCAGCACAGAGGACCAGGGGGCCCGCGGAAGGGGCCAGGCAGGGGCGTAAAGACCCAATCCTGTGTCCACTGCAGTCTCACAGCCCACAGTTCCTTTCAAGGTGCACGAATTCGTGCACTGGCCCCTCGTGTGTGTGTGTGTGTGTGTGTGTGTATAAATAAATAAAAGGCTAAGCAACCATCTGACCATCTGACCAGTTGGTAGGTATGACATGCACTGACCCCCAGGGGGCAGACATTCAACCGACATTGGCCGCAATCACTTGGCACCGTCAGCAGGTGCAAACACCTGCTGCTAGCGCCAGCTCAAATAGCTCCACGAAGTCCGCGGGTGCGAGCAGGGCTGGTGCCATCAGCACATGGGAGCAGCGGCAGCTGGAGCAGAGCTGCCAGCACAGAGGACCAGGGGGCCCACGGAAGGGGCCAGGCAGGGGCGTAAAGGATGGGCCAAGATCCAATCCTGTGTCCACTGCAGTCTTGCAGCCCACAGTTTCTTTCAAGGTGCACGAATTCGTGCACTGGCCCCTCGTGTGTGTGTGTGTGTGTATAAATAAATAAAAGGCTAAGCAACCATCTGACCATCTGACCAGTTGGTAGGTATGATATGCACTGACCCCCAGGGGGCAGACACTCAACAGGAGCTGCGGTGACTTGGCAGCAGTGGTTCTTGAGTGACGCACCCAGAACCAGAGAGGAGGGAGCACAATTCCACCTTCAGCCAGGTGTGGGTTATGTTGTTGCCGGGGCATGGTCGGCCCTGAATCTGGTTTACTGCTGAGCTGCGGTGACACAGATACCCTCTGAGCCACAGTGCCACCGCAGGTGCAGCCAGCCAAGGAGAGACCATGGGAGGCTGGCTCCAGAGCCAGGCATGGGTTATGTTGTTGCTGGGGCATGGTTGGCCCCGAATCTGGTTTACTGCTGAGCTGTGGTGACACAGATGCCCTCTGAGCCACAGTGCCACTGCAGGTGCAGCCAGCCAAGGAGAGACCGTGGGAGGCCGGCTCCAGTGAGTGTCTGGCCCCTCTCCCCCAGTCCCGCCCCACTGGCGACCTTCTAATTCATTTCCTTTCAATGTGCATGAATCCGTGCACTGGGCCACTAGTATTGTTATAAGCACTAAGTGCCAGCAAATGGCAATACTGATACCTAATATTATTGCTCACTTTTGTGGATGCGCTGCCCTCTCCCTGCACAGAGCCTCCTTACCAAACAATTAAGGCCAGGAAAGCAACCTGCTGTCAATGTCTTTTGTGGCATCTTTGACCTTGAATGTCCCTCTGGCCAGAGCTCAGTTATCTCAAGAGCTGGCATGTGACACTGATCTTGCAGACACTATGCATTTGACAGGTGGGCAGAGCCGCAGGTCACTGTCCGAGGCAGCATCCTCCAGCCTGGCCTGTTTGCCAGGATCCCGTCCAGCCCTGGGAGCTAGGGGTCCCTTTTGCCAAGGGTCAAGCCCAAGAGGGCCCCTGGACCCCGAATGTGGCTTGTTCCACCTGGCCGCACACTCCCTGCTTTCAGAGCACCACAGCCAATCATTCTGCAAGACCTGGCCTCCTTGTAATTTCCAATTTGTGAGAAATGTAAAAATAGAAGGCCATTCGCTGCAGGCAGCTTGCATCAAATCGGATGCCACTTTCGTGTCATGTCCGATCACGGTAAACAGAGCTGATGGCTTTGTCGGCCGTTCTCAGTGGCTTCCAGAGCAGCGAGAGGCTGATGACAAATTGGGGGACACCTAAGAATGAAGGAAAGATGGCTGGGTGCATAATGTCAGCACCAGCTTTAAATGAATTTAAAGTCTAGGTTACAAATATGTTGTAATAGGCTGGGCACCTGAGTGTGAATTCCAGTTCTGCAACTTAGCAGCTGATGGACCCTGGGCACAAATCCATCATCTCTGGGCCTCAGCTTCCACAGT
>NW_006286675.1:3739291-3742068 GCF_000327345.1 Myotis davidii | reverse complement strand
TTTCCCCTCCAGCTACCAGTGACCTTCAGAGAATGGGGGAAAGGTGACAAAAAGGCTGCTGACACGGGGCTCATGTGAGGAGCTAGAGCCGGGGAATGCTGCGGGGCAATGGACAGACGTCTGATGATCGATCTCCTCCTTCCTGAGAAGGCTGCTCTTTGCAACTGGAGTCAATTCAAGGTTGTTTTCATTGTGCCAATGGCTGTGTTCAGCCTACCATTCTCTGGGCACAGAGAAGCTGGGGTGAATTGAAGGGGCAGTTCTGATGCAGGCAAAGACAGGCCTGAAGCTGGGCACACCTCAGGCAAGGTGACAGGAACAGGCTTGAGCATCCCACCTGCTCCCAAGGACAAAGGGGATGTATGTTGGGATATGGGGGCGCTAAAGGCGGCAAGCAAGGCTTAATAGATAGGGGCTGACACTCAGCCTGTGATGCACACACAAGCAACAGAGGGGAGAAAAGATGTGTCCAAATTCCAAGTGGTTTGGGTCATCGCTATCTTCACGGTTAGGAAGTGTCTCTATGAGATGGTGAGAAGCCGCTTGCCACTTAGGCTTTATTTAATGTTGCTCTTAGGATAAGCCGGGAAGGTAGAGGCGCAGCTTGATGGCAGGCCTAAGGGGCCGCACTGTCCATCATCGAGTCCCGACCATCACCTAACCACATCACTTTGGGGAAGTGAAAACCTAGGCCTAGAGACTCAGCAGTGAGGCAAGTTTTGGCTGGGAAATTAGAAGAGCAGGGTTCAAACCCCTGCCCCCAACCCCTTCGAGCTGTGTGACCTTGGGCAAGTCACTTCCCCTCTCTGAACTAGTTTCCTCACCTCTGCAGGGGAGGGTGAGAACTGGACCTGCCGCACACGGTTATTGTAGGAATTACAAGTTGGGCACACTGGGAGCTCCATTTCTTCCTTTCAGCAGGGACGAGAACTTACTCAAGGTCACCTGGCCAGAAAATGGCAACATCCCAGCTCAAAGCCAACCCATCCCCAGGGCTCATTCCTGGTTGCGGTCTCCGAAGCTACCTTTCTATAGCCTTCCTGGCTCCATGACTCTGGACTATACTGTAGGTAGGTCCATGCTAGTGCTGTCATCACCTTCCATCCATGCTGGCTCTATTCTAAGACACGTGCTGAGTGCCAGCTGTGTGCTGGGCCACGCATAAACACATCCACAGCCTTGGAGCTCCTGGTTGCCAGGCACGTGCCATCCGGGGAGCAACAGAGCTGGGCGCTCCTTTCAGCTTGGATGGACTTGGTTTTGTCTTTGTCATCACCCTCTGAGTTGCCTACTCCTTGGCCTCTAGAAGCCCCTCCCAGCCCCACCAGGAGTTCCCGAGGGACCTACTTCTCACCCAGCTTCCAACCCTGGCAGGGAGAGTCACACATCAGAAGGGACGGCTCCTGCTTTCTCTCCCAAGCAGCGGCCCCTCTCCTGTGTGGTTCTTAGGGATCGCCTCACTCTCCGGATGCTCCGCCACACAAGCCAAGCTGTGTGTCCCGCTGAACTCACTGTTTGTCCTTCAAGGGCTGGCTACTGAGCCAGTGCTTGGCTGGAGAGAGAGCGCTGCCTTTGTTTGCTGCCGGCCTTACAATTTATTTCTGAGGCTAAGAAGAGGCTCAGCCATTTTGCCCTGGTTGCTCTGGGAAGAGGCCCCTCCCACTCCTTGCTCCAAAGAGAGAGACAGAGGGTGCAAGAAGCCTTAGTCCCACTGACCTCCTTTGTTCTGGAATTTGGGAGTTGGGGTCGTCTTTTCAGACTCCATTATGAATACATTTCCCCCAAAGTTCCCGAGGACAAAAGCTAGGCAATACCTAGCACCCAACAACGGCGCCCTCACCAAGCACCCACCTTGGGTGTCACAGAAAAATGGTCAGTCCCCAAGTCTATTCAGAGTCTGACAGTCTCTGATTCTGAGGGTGTCACCAAAGCCCAGAAGCCAAGCCATTTATTCAGCGCCTCCCCCCAGTGCGGATGAGGCCGAGTTTCCTAAGAGAGGATGGTGAAGCTCCAGCTTCACATTAGGAAGACACGGGGTGTTATTTGGTGTTTTAAAATCCAATTTTCTCATTGGGGTTCACATCTATTTGGGGAGGATACTAGCTCAGACCCTCAGTGGGGGCTGGCGAGTCGGAGTCCCTTGTCTGAAGACCAAGCCAAGCTGTAACAGGGCGCCTGTGGTTGCCACTGTGGGGATGTGGGGCACACGGAGACCTGATGGCCTTTGCCTAGGGGTAGCCACAGCAGGCAGTCGCCCCCCCCCGCCCCCCCCCGGAGTAAACGCCAGGGCACATGGCAAGGTTAGAGCAGCCCCGCGGTGGCAAGGGGACACAGTTCTCTAAACCTGGGCTGGAGCCGCCTCACCCAACACCCCCAGGGGAAAGGAGTGGGGAGAGCAGCAGAGCTCCTGTGCGCTCGGCCCAGGCTGCGGGGTGCTTTTTAGCCAGCATTTCTGGCGAGCTGGAGCTGCCCCGGGTTGGGAGGAGGTGTCCCATCCCCAAGTTGCTGGCCTCCTTAGCCCTTGGAGAAAAAATGAGGGGCATGGATTTCTCTCTACGCAGCTGACCCTGAGCCAGAAAAGTGGCGCCCGGTCCCCCGATCATTCACTCTCGGGCCCCCCCACTATCCCCTGTCCCCTAGGAAATGGACGCGACGCTTCGACGGCTCCAGCAGAGTCCAACACCAGCCCGGGAGTCCCAGGGGCCCCGAGACAAGAAAAAGGCATTTGATTCCTGGGCCCCGCCCGCGAGCCCTCCCCCTCCCACACCCCGCGGCCT
>NW_006286675.1:3737890-3738893 GCF_000327345.1 Myotis davidii | reverse complement strand
CCTTTTCTCCCCGCTTCTCCCCTTCCTTTCCTCTCCATCCGACCGCTTTCTCCCACTTCCCCCTCCATTTCTCCCCTCAACCTCGTTCCCGCTTCTCCCTTCTCTTTTTCTTCGCTCTCCCCTCTCCCCACTTCCTCTCTGCTGTCTGGCTGGCTCCCCTCTCCCTCCTCTCACTCTTCCCTTCTCCTCCAGTCTGTTGCCCTCTTCCCTACTTTGGCTTTGGGGTCCTCAGCCTGTCTTGATCGCAGTCTCCCAGTCCTTTTCAACATGGATTGCTCTCTTGGGTTTTCTCTTTCCACCTTGCAGGGCTGCTTCTGTTGGTCTGTCCTTTTAGCTTCTCTTTCTCTGGGCCCCTGGCTTCTGTCGGTTACAGGGCCCTCAGTATGGGTGTGGGGTGGGCTCCTGCCCCTTCTCTGCCTCCCCTTATCCCCCGCCCCCCCCAGCAGCCTTCCCGCCTGTTACAAGGGGAACCCAGCTTCTGATCTGGAGCTGACAGCCTCTTGGGACCAGGCTGGGTGTGTGCATGTGGTAGGGAGTGGAAGGTTGGAAGGACGCCCTGTCTGCTGCTGCCAGGGGTTGGTCATGGAGACACAAATGGCTATGTGTGTGGATGGACAGATGGATAAACAGATGACAGAAAAGGAAAACACAGCCTGGGAAAAACACCCAGGGATGACGGCAGAATCCCAGGACACTCTCCTCTTTCTGGTCCTTGAGGTTTGACGGATTGCCCCATAGAAGCCTTCCTCCCAGCCAACCCCAGGCTAGTGCCTAAGGACTCCTTCCCTTCCCTTTGCCAAGTCCTAACCACTTCTTCCTTCCACAAGTGGGGCCATGACTGCATTTTTCTCTGGGTCTCCTAAGGACTCCTTCTCTCCAGCCTGGATCTCCTCTTCATCTCCTCTCTCTGCCCCCAGGGCTGGCATTTGCTGATTGGCTTCCCATCCCCCCACCTTGCCCCACACTCTGCTCATCCAGCCTGGGATCCCACAACACACAATGC
>NW_006286675.1:3737457-3737859 GCF_000327345.1 Myotis davidii | reverse complement strand
CCCTACACTCTTAACCACACACATGAAATCTTCATGTCTTTCTTGACCCACCCATTCCTTCCCCCTCACAGGTCACCAGGTCCCTGGTGACCTCCACCAGTTCTTCACATAAATACGTGTTGAGCTCCGTCTACTTGCCAGGCACTGTCCTAGGCTATGGAGACACATCAGTGGACAAGACAGACAGCCCACTGCCCTCAAGGTGGCCCTGGACCAACATGGAAGACAGGATTTTTTTATTGATTTTTTTTACCGACAGGAAGGGAGAGGAATAGAGAGTTAGAAACATCGATGAGAGAGAAACATCAATCAGCTGCCTCCTGCACACCCCCTACTGTGGATGTGCTTACAACCATGGTACATGCCCTTGACCAGAATGTACCTGGGGACTCTTCAGTCCAC
>NW_006286675.1:3720948-3735963 GCF_000327345.1 Myotis davidii | reverse complement strand
GATAAACAGATGACAGAAAAGGAAAAAACAGCCTGGGAAAAACACCCAGGGATGACGGCAGAATCCCAGGACACTCTCCTCTTTCTGGTCCTTGAGGTTTGACGGATTGCCCCATAGAAGCCTTCCTCCCAGCCAACCCCAGGCTAGTGCCTAAGGACTCCTTCCCTTCCCTTTGCCAAGTCCTAACCACTTCTTCCTTCCACAAGTGGGGCCATGACTGCATTTTTCTCTGGGTCTCCTAAGGACTCCTCTCCAGCCTGGATCTCCTCTTCATCTCCTCTCTCTGCCCCCAGGGCTGGCATTTGCTGATTGGCTTCCCATCCCCCCACCTTGCCCCACACTCTGCTCATCCAGCCTGGGATCCCACAACACGAGAGGAATAGAGAGTTAGAAACATCGATGAGAGAGAAACATCAATCAGCTGCCTCCTGCACACCCCCTACTGTGGATGTGCTTACAACCATGGTACATGCCCTTGACCAGAATTGTACCTGGGACCCTTCAGTCTGCAGGCCAACGCTCTATCCACTGAACCAAACCGGTTAGGGCTGGAAGACAGGCTTTTGTCAAATAATCACACAAGCCCAGAGTGACAAGATCTGCCAGGAGCACACATTTCAGGAGCTCCCTATTCAGTTTGGGGTGGTCAGGGGAGGTTTCTTCAAGGAAATACCATTTGAGCCATTTGTGGTCCAAAGGATGAATAGGAACCCTCTGAATGGAGATATGGGGCACAGCTTTGAGCAAGGGTATGAAGCTAACAATGATGGAAGCTATTTTTGCTTGCCTGGTATCCAATTCAACTTCTTTAAGTGATAGCACCTCAATTTTAATTTAGGGAACTTCCCCTCTTTCACTCAAATTTATATGTTTGGGTGGGGTTCCTTCCTTCCAGAGGTGGGTGGGCACGTGACCTAGGCACAGCCAGAGCACATTCCCATGACCTTAGTTGGTATGTGACATATGCTGGGTCAGTGAGAGCTCTCCCTGGGAGTTTTGCTAAAATTATCGTCAAACAGAAGCTTGATCTCTGCCTTGGTGCCTCAGCCTGCAGCTGCTAGCAGCTGTCTTTGTCACATCTTGAGCAGACCTACCTGAGAATGAGGCCAACATAGAGGGAGGCAGTCCTAAGAGATAAGGTAGACTAAGGCCTGGTGACTATTTGATTCCCTGGATTCAGCCATGCCTGAAGGCATTCCAGTTATGTAAATGTCATTACGTTTCTTTTTGTCACTTATGCAAGTCTGAATTCATTTTATGTGGCTTAAAACCAAAAATAGTCCTGATGAATCCAATGCTGGATTAAGAAATATGAAGGATTAGTGAGATAAAGGAATAATAATAACCATTGCCATCCGCCTTCCTGCCTTCAGATTTCCTGAACAGCTTCACACACACAATTTGTCTCTTTTTTTCTGCATTCCTGATCAGAAATTAATTCCCCTCTATTTTCATTGCTCTAAATGTGTTTTGCCTACATATGAAAGCAAACTCTGGCTGTCAGGTCAATTTCATAGGCTGACTATTTGATGCTAGAATTATCTCCACTAGATTCTCTGCTCCCTGCCCACTCCTGCATGACTGTCCAGTATCTGTCTGCACATCTCCAGTGATGGGGACTTCATTCTCCTACCAGGCAAATAGTTTCAACCAACCAACTCTTACATTGGTTGAGTTCTAAGAACTGCAGGGTGGCTTAGATAAGGCACACTATGCTATGGAAGTTGAGGTGGCTGCATGCCAGGCCTCTGTGTCCTTCCCAAAAACCCAGGTTAAAGTCTTCCAGAGCAGCGGTCGCCGGCTTTGCGGACCCCACGAACCACCAGTGGTCCGCGGACCACCGGTTGGTTAATACTGTTCCAGAGAACTCACATGCATTTTCCATAGACTAGAGTGATGGGTTCTGTTAAGCAGGGTTCCTAAAACATGGGCTGATGATCACTAGTGGTAACTAAGATGATTTTCAGTGTAGTGGAAAAACTTGGCATGCAAAAGCTCTTTCATACTCATCTTTCTGTAACATCCTTGTGATTTCTGTCCATGAGCAAGTCTCAGGACTTCTGTAGCTGGTTTGCAAATGACTAAAAGTTTGAGTAGCCTAATTTAGAGGAGCATTTCACGCATGTGCTTATTCACCCAACAAATGTTTATTGAGTATCTCTGAGCTTGAGGCACAGGGAAGTGTAGACAAAGAGATAACACAGTTGATAGGAGATTCCACTAGAGAGAGCAGGGCCTGAGCATGGAATTTGACTTGGCGGCAGGGGTGGCGGGCACTGGAGAGGCATTGAGTGCTGGAGCATAAGAGTGAAGTAGGGTTTAAGAGAGCTGAGGTGCATTAAAGGAGAGAAAACTGGAAGCCAGGAGACCAGCAGGGGCAGTTAAATATTGTAAATATGACATGAGAAGGGCTGGCACCAAGCAGAGTCCCCAGCACACAGTAGGCACTCAGTAAATGGTTGAATGATGGTTGTTATATTTTGTTATAGTCCTCTCCTTTTCTTGACTTGGGGCAATTCACTGAGTTATAGATTGACAGTGTGTCAGACTGGAAATGGCCCTTAGCTATTACCTAATTGAATTATTTTATTTTAGAAATGGATAAACTGACCCAGAGAAAGGCACTGACTTGCCTGAGGGCACCTACCTATCTGGTGGCAGAGCCAGGAAGATGATGACTACTACCGTATTTGCCGGCGTATAAGACGACTGGGCGTATAAGACGACCCCCTAACATTTCCACTCAAAATATAGGGTTTAAGAGAGCTGAGGTGCATTAAAGGAGAGAAAACTGGAAGCCAGGAGACCAGCAGGGGCAGTTAAATATTGTAAATATGACATGAGAAGGGCTGGCACCAAGCAGAGTCCCCAGCACACAGTAGGCACTCAGTAAATGGTTGAATGATGGTTGTTATATTTTGTTATAGTCCTCTCCTTTTCTTGACTTGGGGCAATTCACTGAGTTATAGATTGACAGTGTGTCAGACTGGAAATGGCCCTTAGCTATTACCTAATTGAATTATTTTATTTTAGAAATGGATAAACTGACCCAGAGAAAGGCACTGACTTGCCTGAGGGCACCTACCTATCTGGTGGCAGAGCCAGGAAGATGATGACTACTAGTTACATTTGGGAGCACTTGCTGTGCGCTCATCACTGACACATGAGGAAACAGAGGCCTAGAGAGTCACTAGCCCAACGTCACACAGTAGGAGACAAGCAGAGATGGGGTCCAACACGGGCCCAGCCAACACCAAGGCCAGTGCTCTGGGTCATAAAACTCATTCTTCTTGCCCCTGGGGCTTTCCTGCCACCCAGACAGCCATTAGGCCACAGATGGCGCTGTGAGATCAGAATGCCCAGATCTGTCACTGACCCTTTCCCTGTGACCTCAGGCAAGTCCCCTCCTCTCTCTGAGCCCCAGCTTCCTCCCAGTGTATTAAAGAGATGGCGCTTCCTGGCTGCCATCCCAAGTCACCAGGCTGCGGAATGAGGCCTCAGGGGAGCCATGCCAGCATCTGCTCCCCACCGCCTTGCCCAGGCTTCCTCCTTGCACCCCCCCTTAGCTGCTCAGTCTCCATGCACAATAGAATTCCATCTTCCAGCGTCTCCAAAATTATAGTAAGACTGGGAAGCCTACCTTCCCCCTAAGAAAACATCTCCTGTGGGGAAACGGCTTCATGTTTGTTTACTGAAGTGAGGTTATTACTTTAACCACACTCCCTCCATGCCAGAAATTCCCCCATTAGCAAAAGCACCGCTGAATTAATGTTTGCAACCACTTGAAAACCCACAATAAACCTCGCGGGAGATAATAGGACATAAGATCATTTTGTTATCCTGTCCAAGTCATGCTGGGGCAGGTCCCTGGCAGTGGTCTCACTACTGAATGTTCAAATATTTGTGTGTGTCATACTGTGCTGGGTTCAACGCTTTACCATGTCCCCAGACTGCTGCTTTCAAAGAGGCAACCCCCAAAAGATGGGTGGGGAGCAGCTGCTGAGAATTAGCTTGTCTCCAAGTAGGTGACCCAATAAATATTTCTCCACGCCCTGCAGCATTGCGGGTAATGTGCTGGCTTTGGAACTAGACAGACCTTAAATAAGTGACCTCACCTTCCTTGGGCTAAGTTTCCTCATCTGTAAAATGGGAATAATAACGGCATCTACCTGCCAGCGTTGCTACAGATGGCCAGGTAATGCTCTGGTGCATGATAAATGCTCAATATACTTTCATTATGCTGCTGCCTTTCACAGGGAATTGCCCTGCCCTGCCTCCCAGTTGACAAGATTCTAACTGAGGGTTGAAGGCAATCTCCAATGTTACCACCTCCTGATTTTTGCCCAACTGCATATTATTTCTAGCTATTTTTTATATGTATAAATGTAACATGTCAGACCTTTGTAAGGATTTTTTTTGGCCTCACCTATAAACATTAATATGTGTGCATATGTGAGCATGAGCTGCAGTTCAATAAGAAAGGGCTAAATAGCACACCACCCACTTCTCAGCTGAGGCACCTCAGGCAAGTTGCTGTGTGCCTGCTTCCTTGGATCAGGAAGATGATGGGTACCCAGTGCCCCGTGCCCATTCCTGAACCAGTCTTTGTGGTGAGGGGTATTTGATGCTCTCTTTGGCCAAGCCTGGGTCACATGTACTCCATTTCCATGGACGCTGGGGTGGGATCAGCCCACCTGAACCACGGACCAGGCACTGTACTCAGCCCTTTGTGTGTTTGAACTCAATCCTCACCAGGCCTATGTGGGAGGTCTTATCCTTGTCACCCATCATATAAAGAATAGAGGCTCACCCAGGCAGGATTCAAGTCCACACACAACCACAGTCTGACCAGGAGACTATCCTATGTCCTGTTCGAACTGAGTTTGGAAGAAGCCATCCCCACCTCCCCGCATCGAGGGGTTGTAACCAGCTCAGGAGAAAAACGGTTGCTGAACAGCAAAACCTCTAAATGTCCAAATACCACCTTTAAGCTTGACCTTAACCTAGGGATCCCTGGAGAAGGATGCAATCAGATCTGATCTTAGGAATAAGTTTTTTTTGGAAGATTTGCCGCTGGTGCCCAAAGCTTCTGTTTGAGTGTCTGGATCTTGGCTTCAAAGGGATTCTTTGTTTGGGTTTTTCCAGGAGCAGACCCTGAGACAGGACTTGAGTGCGAGCAGTTTATTTGGGAGGCGCAGGGAACCGGGTAGGGAAATGGATGTGAGATTGGGAAGGGAAGGCAACGCTTTTGGGGTACACGGCCCAGCCAGCTACTTGGTGGGCAACTGACACTTAATTCCAGCAGGGAAACTCTAGGAAACAGTGTATGCCGGGTACTTCAGAATTATCCCACCCCAGGGAGAGGGAGCTGGGTACACCAGCTGATGCCAGCCATTGGATGAGGCCTGCTCCGAGGGTGTCAATTTCCTGGAACTTCTGGACCAGTGAGCACTTGGCAGAGCAGCCTTCTGAAGTCGTGTCGTGGGAAAGCCCCCAGGCACAGAGATGCAGGTTTCAGAGTGAGGGGCTAGCCAGAGCCCCTGGGGAAGGTCAGACCCAAGGTCATGGGTGACACACTGTGTCTCCTCCAGGAGGGAAGGGGTGGGCACTGCAAAGGTAGCTGATGTCTGGTAGGGCTGAGCCATGGAGCATTACCCTGAGTCTACTCAACCTTATTCATTTTCTGGAATTTTTGCCTTCCAAGAATAAGGGGCCGTTATGGTGTAGGGGCGCAAGTCCTGAGCACTGTGTCGCAGTTTCTTTCTTGGTTATACAGGCACAGCCATGGCCACCCAGGAGAGACGCTGAGAGGCAGAAGGAGTTTATGGACTCAAAGCCTGGCACAGAGCGGGTGCTCCATCAGGGCTCGTGGCGTCCATGCATCTCTATCTTAGGAAATTCAGAAGCGGCAAATGTGTGCTCCACTTTCTTTATCCGCCATCAGAATGGCAGCTGATCACAATATAATTATTTATGAGAAAAATGGATTCAGCATTTTTATGCCAAACGGAAGCTATTGACATTCCTAGAATAGACTTAGGAGAGGGAAAAACCCATTGCTAAATGTTCCTGCAGAAACAATTTGTAATCAGTCAGGCCCGAGTTGTGGTCCTTGCTGGTTCTCACTGATAAGGGGAATAAGTGCTTTGCAGGAGGCAAGGGCTAGGGGCAGGCAGGAGCCGGGGAGAGGACTTGGCACATTAACAGGAGAGAATGTTGCAGAGGCCTGGGATTTCAGCTCGTCTGCCCCAGGCTGATGTGGGCTGGAGGTCTTGGCAGTGGGCGAAGAGAAGGCCACAGGGGTTTCTGCACAATCTGTTTCCCCTGCCCTTCTCCCCTCCCTCACCTTCTCGCTGATCCTTTCTCTTACTTTCCTTTTTTCCTTCCCCCTCTCTCTTCTTTCTTTCCTTAGTTTGTACTCCTTCACCTTCCTCTTTAAAAATATTATTAATTGCACAAGTATTTCTAGTATTTACTCCTTGTAAATTATTATAATATAGGGTGTCTCAAAATGTATACACACACTTGGAATAATTATAAAGGCAGTGTTTATTAAAATACATTTCACTTTAAAATTTGAGCTACCAGCTATTAAAGTGTGCCTAGATTTTCTTGGGACACCCTGTATTTAAGATAGAAGTTCCTTTTGATCATCCCCCTTAATACTCGCTCACTCCTCCTCACTTCCCAGATACAACATGAACAGTTTGCTGCATGTCCTTCCAGAATTTTTTTCCTATTTGCAGACATCTATCTATATATATATCTAGAAAGAATAAAATAGCGTTTTTGCTTTGTGTGTGTGTTATTTATATTATAAAAATAGTATCATAGTCTACTTGTCATTCTGCCACTTTTCAAATAAGACCTTTTTTAAAAAAAAGATATTTTAGATCCACAGCAAAAATAAGAGGCAAATGTAGTCAAGGAATGGTAGCACTAAACTCAGTCACAATGCGGCCTAATGATTGATCATCCGAGCCTCAGGATCCAGCCATACTTGATGTTTCCCTGGGACTTTTCTCTTATTTGACCCTATAAGTCTTCCTCTCTTAGGCAATGTTTAGCTTAAAACAGTTTGCATCAGATTCTGTTGCTTGCAACCTAAAGTTTCCTGACTGATACACCAGAAAGGTCACGTAGGCCAAGGGTAAGCAAACTATAATCTATGGGCCAAGTGAAGCCTACCACCTGTTTGGGTTTTTTTGTTTGTTTTGTTTTTGTTTTAAGAAATAGTTGTGACAGAGGCCCTATGGCCCATAAAGCCTAAAACATTTACTATGTGAACTTTCACAAAAAAAATTTAGCAACCCCTGACCTAGATCAACCTCTTTCACCTCTTATTAAGTGGAAAATGGGGCCCAGAGAAAGTCTTGCTTAAAATTAGGGCAGCTCTAACCCGTCTTGCTCAGTGGATAGAGCGTCAGTCTGTGGACTGAAAGGTCCCAGGTTCGATTCTGGTCAAGGGCATGTACCTTGGTTGCAGGCACATCCTCAGTTGGGGGAGTGCAGGAGGCAGCTGATCGATGTTTCTCTCTCACCGATGTTTCTAACTCTCTATCCCTCTCCCTTCCTCTCTGTAAAAAATCAATAAAATATATTTTAAAAAAAATTAGGGCAGAGTCAGAACTCGAACCCAGGTCTCCTGATTCTCAACCTTATAGAGTCCTTTGTTCTTTTTCTCTTGGTCCCTCAGCCACTGCCCTGAAATGTCCATGGGCTCTTCCAGGGGGCACTTCATTCACTTGACAGTTGAATCCCTCTCCTAGGCCCAGGCAACATTCTTTCTGCAGCCTTCCTGTGATGCTCCTGGGAGTTGCAGGCAGCCAGGGAAATTGAATTCCATAAATAACCCAGCCTCTCATCCCAGCCTGCCTTGCCTAGGAAGCTGATAACTGGAGCTGGAGCTGACACGGAGGACAACTGTCCTGTTTGGGACCCTTTCCAAATTCCACAGATAATCTCCTGGCATGGGCTCTGGGACTGAGGAAGGCCTGGTTGCTTCGAATAAGACAGGGCAGAGGTTTGGAGACCACTCCATCTTAAGGGAACTGAGAGGTGATTTGGATCATCAGGGGTAGAAAGCGCTCAGAGGCAGGAGAAATGTGCAGTCAGAGAAGGACCCCCAGAAGAGGTGGCCGAGAGCATCCAAAGACAAAATGAAAAAATATTCAGGAAACCCTTTGCTACCTTGCTGAACCCTCCCCTCCCCCATGTCTTCTACACTTCACCCACAGGGGTATAATCAATCCTGACAAACCCACTCCTACCTCAGGGCCTTTGCACTTGCTGCTTCCTCGGCTAGGATTCCCCTTCTCTCAGAGCTTTGCATGGCTGGTTTCTTCTCATCCTTAGCATACTTGTCACCACCTCTGGGAAGCCTTTTCTGATTACCTTCCTTAAAGCTGCAGCCTAACTCTCCACCTAATCCCCCTTTTTTTGTTTCCTTGTGTCACTGGCCTCTAGAATGGTCTCTGGCCTGGGGTAGGAGGAGATCGATAAATTGTGAAGTACGTGACTGGGGACATTGCAGGAAACAGTTCTGTAGCACTTGGCTCCAGTGCTTAGAGTTCGGTGGGGGAGCGAGAGACAGCTTGTAAAGAATAAGAGGAGACTCCGGCAGCACAAAGCCTGCAGCTGGACAGGTGGGCAAGGCCCAAGGTCACGGCCTGCTACAGCGTGCTAGGGAGGTTAGACTTCATACCAAGGGTGATGGGGCACCAGGGCAACAGTTGAGCAGGGACATGGAAGCATCAGCCATGGGCTTGGAAGGCTCATTTTAAGGATATGTTAGACTCATCCTTAGACAGGGACAAGGTGAAGGGTCAGTCTGAGGGGAGGCGCTCTCCCCAGGAAGGGGTGGGCTGGTTGTCAGAGAAGCACATGGGGTGGCCTGCACTTTCTGCTTCGTCTCCCTACCCACAACGTCCACATCCAGGGCTGCTGTCCTGCCACCGCCCAGGCCTGGCCTCTCGATGCTGTTAGTCCTGATGGCTTCCTGGAGGAGGTGATCTAGAGCAGCCCTGCACCCATTTAAATAGGCTGAGCAGGAAGACCTTAGCACAAGATGCAATTCTGCTACAGTGGGCTGTGTGAGCTTGGGCAACGCTTTGTGCTCCAGTTTCCTCATCCGTCAAACAGGGAACACAGTAACACGTGTTTCTCAGGTTTTGTGAAGATTAAATGAGACAGCACATGTCAAGCACAGAGCCTGGTTCAGGACCAGCACCCCAGGAGTGGCAACTCTCTCAGCAATTATGAGGGGCTTGCTTATTCTGGCTGAAGGTCCCTATAGGGGAGGAGGGGGCAAGATGGGAGAAAAGGAAGTTTGCTGGAGATTTGGGGGAGTCCAAGGCATTTTGGAGACTCCCAAATCCCTTGTGTCCTCGGGGATAGCTCTGGGCTGGGTCTGTTGCCCACTATTTCTCTAGGGACCTCCTATCCCCCAGGGCAGCTCCGAAACGGTCAGTCCTGATATTGGGAGGGGGATCCAAGACGCTGGAGTTGGTAGTTGAGGATGGAATTCTTGCCTTCAAGTCCTGCCACCATTCCTTTGCAGTCGCTGTGCGCAGGCCAGGTGGAGACGGCGCTGTGTGGAAGGTGACAGATGGCCGTAAATGAGGGGTGAATAAAACTGCTAAATCATCAGCTGGGAAATTGAATTGAGCATCTCACCTCCCATCTGTGAGAGCCTCTTCCCTCTGGAAGGACTGGGTGTGAGTGTGGGGGGTGGGGTGGGCATTTGGTGCAGGTGCAGATGGACTCAGGCGTGTTGTGCTGGGGCGTGTGCACACACAGGCACACACACACATGCACGCACGCATACACACATGCTCACATATGCTCACACACACGCACACCTCTGTGCTAACACCCCCTTGACCTACATTCTTCTCATCACATGCACACTCGCACTTGTCCATTCATTCACAGGCTCTTTTACACACTTCTTACATAGTTTTTAACATCCAGGAACATCAACCTACACCTATCCACATCCAGGGCATAAGGCACCCCAACAGGTAGATTTGTGCACCTGCACTTTCTCACACGTGACACACCAAGATGCAAAAGCTCCTTTGAGTTGGCTTCTCACACACCTGAACCACAGTGGGGTAAGCTGTCTCCTTGTTCACAGGTATTTCCTGGGCTCTACTGCCCATCCTAGTGAAGGCAGGCCCAGTCATGTGACCAGCTCCGGCTCATGCGATAGGGGTGGAGTGGCCGTGTGTCACTTCTGAGCAGCAGCTGTAAGAGCCAGCTAGAGGTTCCTCTGTGTTTCCTTGTCCCTCTGCCATGGTGACCATCAGTGTTCCAGGTAGGGGCTGCCCACTGACACTGGATCCTGGGGTATAGTTGACAGGGAGCAGAGCCACAGGTGAGCTGCAAATTAATCGGTAGATCTCGAGAAATAAATCTCTGTTGGTGTGAGTTACTGAGACCTGGTGGTCATTTGTTACTGCAGCATAGCAGAGCTTTGGCTGACCAACTCTACACACACACACACACACACACACACACTTTCCCCAGCCCACTCCAGGCTGGTCTGATGTGTGGAATATCAAACCTCTGATTAAGAAGGGAGCAGGGTGGGGACAAGATGAGACTGGAATAGATGTGTGGTTCTGTGATGGGATTGCATTTGAATGCTCATTGGAAGGGGCTTTTATGCCATCAAAGGATTCAGAGTTCAATGGAGGCTGAGTGGGCAAGGAGCACTTCCTGGGGAGTCAGGAGTTGGGAAACTTGGCTTTGAATCTCATGTGGCCATCTCTTCTCTGCTCTGCTCTGGGGACAGGAGTTACTTTGAATCCAGCAAGGGATGAAGGTCGAGTCCAAATAACAACAAACAGCCCACCGGCAACCTTCCCCTGTTATACATGCTTACTGTGTGCCCAGCACTGAGCACACCCATGGAGTATGTCTACTCATGGAGCCCTCACATCAGCCCTCTGTGAGGATGGTTTTGAGATCTCGGGTTTTATTGCATCAAAGTCCCACTGGCTGACATCTGTGGAGGCTCCCAGCCTTCAGAAGCCCATGCTGGTGTGGGGTGTGGATGATGTCATGATAACCCTTCCCCATGGACACATCTGACTGGAAGCCCTGGCAGAAGGTAGCAAGTGTGATCTGGGGAATGGAGGCCTGGCTTAATAATCTAACTCCTTTCTTCCCTGGTGGTGAAACCTCGAGTAAAGGACTTCTCCTGACCAGACCTCCGTTTTCTCATCTGTAAAGTGGATATAATCATTGCTCTAATTATAATTGAGTTGTTCTTGTGAGGCTGATGTGAGAAGATGCTTAGAGAAGCCCAGGTAGGGCTGGTCTGGGCCTCTTTACCTGGAGGTTCATTTCTGGTGCTCCTTCCTCCAAGAAGCTTCCCTTGATGTCTTCCTCTTCCAAAATCATGGAGCAATTTGTAGCTGATTTCAACAGACCTGTTCACATTCTGGCATAAATTAGAGTTCACTCGTTTGTGAATTTGTTTTAGATTTTTATGAAGCAACTTTTCTGTACCAGGCTCTGGCCTGGGTTGCAGAGTTAGCTAAGACGAGGTTTCTGCCTTCTCAGAAATGCCCCCTCTATTTACCTGGAGTGAGGCTGAGGGTTGTGGCCATACTCTGTTCTTTCCAGCTGCCTGGTGTGGTGACTGGCACATAGGTGTGGATTGGGGGCTGGAAGACAGAGGAACAGAGTGGGTAGGGCTAAAGCTTAACTCAAGTTCAAGTTCTTTCTTGCTGACCTTGAGCAAGCTGAGCCTTAGCTTTTCCATCTGCAAAATGGCAAGGTGTGGGCCTAATCGTCTCCAGTGCCACTGGGCTCTGGCTCTTGAGAGTTGCTGAGCATGAGTCTGTCTTCACACTGGAGACCTGCTGGTGGCCCAGAGCCCACCCCATGCTCACCTCCTCAGGCCGTGATTGTGCCCTGCCAAGGGAGTGAGGGGAAAGTTTATGCCAGAGCTCTCAGGAGGCTGCCCTTTATTAAGAGTGGCTTGAATTAGCATCCGTGGGCTGATCATTCCGGGTATTAATGAGCCATCAAGTCAGAGCCAGTTTTCCAGTATATTATGTTGTTGATGCATTAATCACTCTGACAGCTTTGAATGCCAACACTGCTCACCCCAACCAAGCCTGGGGTGGCTACCCAGGGCCCAGGCTGACTGAGATGCCCCGGGCTTCATGTCAGCACTCCAGCCTGGATTCCTGGCTTCCTTACTCTGGATCCAGCCTCTTTCTCCTTTTCATGCATCACTTTTCCATACTTCCTAATCCATGCCAAATAATATAGCCTCTCCAACTAGAATGGTGGCCTCTTCCCCTCCTCTGTCCTCCAGTTGAATGAAACAATACCTTCCCATCTCTTGGGTAACAATATGCAGAAAGTCATACACACTCAGAATCCAATTTCCTCCCTAGGAAGAGAGGTGTTTTATTTGGATAGATACATGTATAGTTTTGGGGGGTGAGAGCTCTAATGGGAATGCTGGACTAATTACCACTTGAGGAATGAAAGTTGAGGGCAGAGCAGAATTGCTCTAGCAGTAGAGGAAATGTTTAGAGACTGTGGGGAGAAGAGAAAGGAAGAGATGCAGGGCACATTCTGGCTGCTCTTGGCTTTCTGGCAATTCCTGGGCCACACCATGACTTTTTATATCTCTGGGCCTTTGCTCAAGCTGTTCCTTCTATCTGGAATGCCTACATCTCTTCTTCGGAGAAGACTCCCAATCATGCTTCAAAGCCCACTCTACTTCTTCAATCAGTCCTTTCTGGATTTCCACTCAACTCTGAGAAGATTGCCTCAGAGGCATTTATAATCTCGCTCTGGATCTATTTGTGTACACATCTGCCTCTCTGGTAGCCTGTCTGAGAGGCCCTGATGGCAGGGACTTATCTTATTTGCCACCATAGCTCCAGGGTCAGGCACAGATCCTGTCAGAGAGAGATACACAGGGAATGGTGGGGGATGGGTAGAATTAGTCAAATCCCATTGGAGATTGAATAAGGTCCTTTGGAGTTGAAAACGTCTACATTGGGTTTTGGTTGTGTATGCCCCCTAGACTGGTAACCCCATGAAGGCAGGGTTAATGCCTGAGTTCTCTCAGGGTCCCCACCATGGCCCAGAACATGGGTAGTGGCTGAGTGGAGACACCAGGGCACTTGGAGCTGAGTGAAGCCTGGTGGCTGGACCAGAGGGAATCTCTGGGGGCCAAAGACAGGAATAGTCCTAGCTCCTTCCCCTGGCAACCTTCCACCTCTCAGGCTCCGTTACTCACCCAGCCTGGAGCCCAGGCTCCAGGATCTCAGGATCCTGAACCTGCTGAGGAACTAGGCATAACATGTGCCTCACATCGGACTGCTATATGCAGGCAGGGTGAGCATTAAAACACTTCCCCACTGTGTGTCTGTAGGCAAGTGACTTAACCTCTCTGAGCCTCATTTTCCACATCTGCAAAAAGGGACTACGATACTTCATAGGACTGTCTTATTTTCCGTTCCCCTTTCTCTTCTTTCCTTCCTTTCCCTCCCCTTTGAGCTTCATCTCTTCTTTGAGAACACAATGCTTGATTCAAGGGAACTAATGTTCTATTGTGGGGAGGGAGTCAGGCATCTGCCAGCCACATTTTTGTCCAGTGCCCCTGAGGCTACTTCATAGACAGCTGTGGGCCTCCTCCCTCCAGAGCAGGAGTGCCTTCCTTGTAGTGCTATTATTTCAACAGTTGTGCTATTTCTCCTTTGGGTAGGATGAGTAGGAGTGTTGGAGCCTCAGCCTGCTGCCTCGGGCCTGCAGCCCGGGGGCCAGAGGAGGATGGGAAGGGCTGGCCTGGGGCTCACGAAAGCGCGCTCTGAGGGAAAACAGTTGTCACAAGGCTTGTGATGATCTTCTCTGCACGGGGCTCACTTTCATGTGTGTGATCGCAACAGCTCCCCGAGGTTGCGCTGGCAGCAGGAGCACGGGAGTGGCAGGGACAGCTGGGAACACAGCAAAGCCCATCAGCTTCCCGCCAGGCCCAGCTACCTGTGGCTGGGCCCGAACTCCAGACTCTGTGTGCAGCGTGGGAGTCCACCATTTCTTATTCTCGCTTGCCTCCTGTATCTTCATAAAGTAAGTGTTTAAGATGAATCTGTGAAAAGGTACAGGAACACTCATTCATTCATCCACTCACTCACTCACTCACTCACTCACACACGACTTCACTCTCTTCTCAACCTGGTAACCAGAGGGACTTTGCTAAATGCAAACCAGAAGTTACCTCCCTCAGAGTGGAGATCAAAGTCTCTGAATTACCTAGCTCTGTATCCCCATCCCCTGGGAAGCCTACCCCCCTCATCTCAGCCACACTGGCTTCTTGGTTGCTTCTGTTCTCTATACTCTGGCAGACTCTTGCCTCAGGGGTTTGTCTGTACCATTCACTCTACTGGAAACTCCTTTCCCTCACATGGATCCCTCCTGCTCTTACCTACTGCAAGTTTTGGCTCAAAGAACTTTGTCATCTCAGAGAACTTCCTCTCATCATCCTGTTTCGTTTTGTATTCTCAGTTCCCTGCCCTCTTTTATTCTTCTCCATAGCATTTGTTGCCATTTAAAACTCTATACATTTTACATATCTATTTTGTTCATTGTCTGTCTTCTCTGAGAATTTGAGCTATGTCAGGGCAGAAATTTTCATTTGTTTTGTTCACTTACTAGCTGTGAGATCTTGGGAAGGTGATGTGATCTCTATGCCTCAGTTTCCTTATCTATAAAATACAGAGGACATTGTCCGCAACCTCACAGGGCCACGTGAAACTGCAAAAAAGATATGTAAGGGGCAAAACTGCACAGATGATGGTGATACAAATCCATGGACCGCCCCAGCTGGATTGGCTCAGTGGATAGAGCCTTGGCCTGCAGACCAAAGGGTCCCGGGTTCGATTCTGGTCATGGGCACATACCTTGGTTGCAGGCCCCTCCCTGGCCAGGGCCTTGGTCAGGGTGCATGCAGGAGGCAACCAATCCATGTGTTTCTCTCACTCA